>NC_134483.1:224297134-224597134 GCF_040206685.1 Ascaphus truei | reverse complement strand
ATACTTCTTCACAACCTACACATTTTCTGCTACCGTGAAAGCATAGTTATAATAATTTAGTAACATTATTAAAGTATTAAACTATTCTTTGGCATAAACCTCCTGTTGGACCAACTGAAATAATGTATATACCTGACCTTCCATTCATCTAACTGTAAACCTGTCTACGTTTCAGTGTTGTAAAAATGAAATCACTATACAAGCACCGTGCTTATCCTGTCCTATCCCTGCATGCCCTAATACTATTATATGTATGCGTTAAGCCACTGTTTCCTTCCCCTTCTGTCCTCCTCTTATGTACACCTTACTGTTTTCATATATGTACAGCAAATAAAAATCTCTCTCGTGAGCACATTTACGTCTTAGAGGTCTGCAACCTTGCCTTTCCCCATTATCTCTTAGCATATAGTGCTTCCACTGCAGCCAGGGATTCTGGGAAATTACATGCAAATGAGCACACAGTGTGTCACCACTGTAATTCATCTTGAAAATTAAAATAAACAGTAATAATAATTTTTACAAAAAGGATTAAAACTATGGCATCCCAAGTAAGCTTTTTAAATTGTTAATAGTTCATGATTCATGCGATGTAGGAGGAAGATGATTTAGACAAGTGGTTCTTAAACCTCTCCTCAGGGACCAGCGGCATCATGTTTGATAACCAATGCATTTGCACACAGGTTCATTTACCTAATTTGCATATGAACGGGTCTTTGCCTCAGAAATCTGGTGCGGTTCAGGGCCCTGAATAGGGGTTTAAGAACCTCTGATGTATATGAAAGAAGACGACATGGGGGCCTGTTCATTGCATTAATAGCTTTTCCGTACAATAACCCGGCAATATCGCACACGTCACAGCCAGAAATCGCACCTCCATTAGAACGGTGTGGAGACTAACTTTCTCTCATGGGGATAAAAATGGATGCAAATTAAATGCAGTTTGACCCAATTTGTCTACTTGGATCATTCCTAATGAACATGGCATAAAATGTCCACATTTTATAGCGCCACAGTACCATTTGTTTTGGGTGGTTTTGCATGGCAAAACTGTGTAACGAACAGGCTGCATAGTCTTCTTGAATACCACTTTATTTTGCTTCACAGAAATATGCAGAAACACAGGAATACTGAAAGCAGATAACCGGTTTGTCCACCTAAAAAAAGCCTTGAGGACCTTTGGAACCCCCTTGCTATTCCATACTTCCCATGCACCATCCCACGACTACACACACGTTAGACAGCTCTTAATCTCCTAGATATCAAATTCAAACTAACCGGACAAGTAAGACTCCAGCTCAGGGGTCACCTGGATGGAATAAAAGCTGAAGAAGTATCTTACTAATAAGAACACTAATAAGCGGGTAAGCCACCTGGTTTGAAATCCCTTTCGCTCTGGTCCACTGGCACCAAATTCAGATTAAGATATTTGACCACATTGTCTTGAGCGCATACATGTATGACACAAAGTAGACCTCTGTGAAACAACCAAAAAAATGTCGTCCCTTTTCTCTATCACCTAACATTTTCTGCGGGCCAAAACGTGGGCTCTTGCTTCTGACTCAATACACTCATAATACAGTTTTTGTGCAGAAGGTCTAAATTATTCATTCAAAAATTGCTCACCCAATGATATAGATATACTGAAGATCAAACCCCCCCAACCCAAAAAAAACTGGCTAAGGAACCCTATAATTATATTCAGAAATTCTGTGGAACCCAAACCCTCTCTAATAGCGCGTCTGAGATCAGATGCATTGTAAGGAACCCCAACCCTCTCTAATAGCGCGTCTGAGATCAGATGCATTGTAAGGAACCCCAACCCTCTCTAATAGCGCGTCTGAGATCAGATGCATTGTAAGGAACCCCAACCCTCTCTAATAGCGCGTCTGAGATCAGATGCATTGTAAGGAACCCCAACCCTCTCTAATAGCGCGTCTGAGATCAGATGCATTGTAAGGAACCCCAACCCTCTCTAATAGCGTGTCTGAGATCAGATGCATTGTAAATTCTTCTTTATTTGGTACAGTTTTCAAATAACCAGAAAATTTCAGGGAACCCTCTAGGGATACCCGGGGAACCAAAGCATGTCTAGGAACACCTGTTGAAAGACACTGCCCTAAATCAGGGGTGTACAAACATTTGCTGCTGCGCCCCCTTGCCTGCTCTCTCCCAATGCTCACACCCCCCTCCCTTTACCTTAGTGCGGTGTCAAATTATGCCACGCGGTCATGTGACCCCGCGGCGCTTGACATTTGATGCTGCGTTGCCATGGCGATGGGCGTCAAATAACGCCGCGGGGTCATGCCATGGCGACGCATCCCGAAGCCGGCTGAATCTCGGTAAGTTGAGTTTCATAGGCTTCGCGCGGTACCCGGCATTTACTTTAAATGCCTCGGGGGAAGAGCGCAGGGCTTCCGTAACCGCTGCGCCCCCCAGTTGGCCTTAATCACTGCTGTAGATGCTCAGCATAAAAAATAAAATATATTAAAAACAGGTCATGCCACAGAAAAGCAATGCTCTTAAACACCATTTGCAACCTACTGTACAACATACCAAATTATTGCAGAGAGAGATGCGAGACAGAAGCAGGCAGATGTGACTGAGGTCTATCCGTGTCTGTGTCTTGTACGCCAATGCATTATAAGTGAACTACCATATTTCCTCGATTCTAAGACGCACCTTTTTTCCCCATTTTCACATGTCTGAAATAGGGATGCATCTTAGAATCGATGGCGTCTTACAATCGACGAAATAGAGTACATCAAACCACTCTGTGGGGAAGATTCATTAAGGTCCATTGTAGGATAATGCCGCCAGAATGGCCTCATTAGCCATCTACTTTGATTGGCTGCATTGACAGAATGGATCTGGACTAAACTTCCCCTTTGTTGGAATTATGCAAAGCAGACGACACAGATTATGAAGGAAACAGTAGTTGCTAATTAACCCTCTAAAATAATAGAAATTGGACATTTTTAGGTTAATTTCAAAATTGCTTTGTTCTAATTTAATCTAAAGGGGCTATTTAAAAAAAAAATAAGTGTTATAAAATATAGGCTTCCACATGATTCGGCTGAAAAGTGACAGGTTTCTTTGTCTGACAAATTTAGTAAACGTAAAGTGTGTAGAAGTAGTATATTTGGCGTATCAAAAGCATGAAACATTATTATTTTTTCAATTCTAGTTATAGAAAGGTCAGCTGAATCTGGAATTCAGGGAAAATATTTCAATCATTTCTGACATCGAAAGGGATTGTACATCATATTGTAAACACAAAGGTACTGATACATAGGGTTAGAAATACATCACCAAGATTCACCAGACAATGAAAAAAAATGTGCTCATCACAAGTTATTCCTTTAAACACATAACAGTAATTACTCGTCTACACTTAAAGTCACATTCCCTCCACGATAAACATTATATATCGATGTAAAAGACCTTCCTCTTAACACACACCCCTCCCCCCTCATACCACCCCCTCCTGACCAGCGACTCCACCCCTACCAAGAAACCCCTCCTGCATCACAGCATGGAGGGAGCAAGCATTTTTTGCTTGCCATTGTATCATTTTAATCAGGTCTCTCTGATCCCATGCAGAATAGTTGGTTCTTAAGCCTTTCGGGGACCCACATCATTCGTCGTACATCTCAAAACCGCACATCATGTGCAGACCACAAGTGGTACAGCGGTCAATCACCACGGGAGCTTTCAAAGTCACGCCCAAAAATGTCTTGCAACTCAGAAGCTCCCTCGGTGATTGACGCTATCAACATGGTGGGGTTTGGCACCTTATTAAACATGCAACGTGCTTGCTTGGCAGCTCGATGCAAACCTGTAGTGAATCATGTTCAGAACCCAATTTTGTGGTTTAACCATTTGGGTGCCACAGCCGCTCTGGCATCTTGCGATCATGTGACCGCTCCCAAGAGTGGCATAGGGTCAATAGTGCCCCATCTCATGTGGGACTATGGTGGGAATACATTGCCCTCAGGAATCAGTATCCGATCACACTATATACTGCTTATCTCGTCCATGCATATTGGATCAGGAGTTTACTTCAAAACTTTCGATGGGGCCAATCTTAGGCCGCGGGCATGGCGCTCACGCTTGGCAGTGAGCCCCTGCAGCCGCAATGAGAGCGGCTTTAGCAGGGGCTCGCGCACGCTTCCGCAGGCGTGCGGAAGCATAGCCGACAATTTTTTTTTAGTTTACGCGCCCACGGGAGCGCAGTGCCGGAATGAGGGCGAACCAGCTCCGTGACTAAGGCCAGGGAAAGCACCCACTTTCCCTCAGCCTCCGCACGGCTGAAGTCTCTATTGACTCAGCCTTAAGCTCCGGAGATCCTACTCGGAGAACTCCTATTTAGCAATACTCCTCTTCCCGAATGAGAACAATCTTGGGCCATTACTATAGGCGCTAACCATCTATGGCACATTCCTTAACTGAAAACAAATGGTGACAGGACATCCTGAATCTATATATAGATCCTCTCTATCTCCTTATGGTGACATCATTGCTCACAAGACATACTGGGGAGTGGCATCCCTCCTGCATAGGCCTCGGGCATGGTCAGCGCTTAGGCGCTGACCTGTGCTGAGGCGCGCTTACGCTCGGCAGTGAGCCCCTGCAGCCGCAATGAGCGGCTTTAGAAGGGGCTCACGCACGCTTCCGCAAGTGTGCGGAAGCGTAGGTCTAATCAAGTTTTTAGTTTGAGCGCTCACGAGTGCGCAGGGCCGGTAACATGAGCGGTTCGCCCAATGAGGGCGAACCAGCACCGTGACGTCACTGGCCCGCCCCCTGACACGCCCCCGGACGGCGCGGGAAGTAAGGCCAGGGAAAGCACATGCTTTCCCTCAGCCTCAGCGCGCCTCCGCACGGCTGCAGTCACCATGGACTCAGCCATAGTTATCCTAAATCACATGATGGGGAGGGGAGTAACCCGAGATATCCCACACAGATATTATATACACATGATACACTTTTTTCATGGTGGGTGAAAAAGGCGACAAGATACCTCCACCGTATAGCATATAGCAAATAAAAAGATCACTTGTAAGCACATTCACATGTCTTAGGCAGGTCTGCAACCCTGCCTTTCACCATTATCCCCAGCATACAGTGTTTCCACTGCAGCAAGGGATTCTGGGAAATGACATGCAAATGCGCAACACTGTTACATGGAGCCCATATAAGCTAATGCTCGCTGTTAACACAGCTTTAAAAGCACAGCATGGGATTAAATGCAAAGCCAGAGAACACATACATACACACACACACACACACACACACACACACACACCGGACCGGGAGGGCTAAAGGAGTTTTTTTTTCTGCTGTTTTCAGCAATCCCGCCTTTTTTATTCTGTTATTGAATTCTCAAGAGATCAGTTGCTGAAAATGTACCTTCCTGTAAGGGTAAAATGGCTGCTGCGGTTCAGACTCATTAAGGCAACAGAGATTGCCATGGTAACAGCCAATGCCTATGAATTAGTAAAGCGGTGAATACGCAGCAAAAATAGAGAAATAGATCAGCACCACATGAACAAATCATGTTATATTATAACGAGGGGGAAGAGAAGAGGGGGGGGGGCAGCTGCAAGTGTCACTACACATTCATATAGTCAATTATACTCACAACTTTTTGTTTTTAGAATTAGCACTGTAATAGTAAATCACATTGCTTATGCCAGGGGTCTGCAACCTTTCAAGGAAGAGCCATTTTATAAAAATAAAAAAAAAGTCTTTGTCCAAAATATTCCGAGAGCCGCATCACATGCACGAGTATTACACCCCCACAAACACATACATCTACTGCGCACACACTAATAGGTATATACTGTATAAGAATTAACATACACCAAATTTATTTTTTCCTTTCTCCATTTCTGATTAAAGTATGTGGGGGAATAAAATGCATCTCACAATAAGTCCCTTTATTTTTTTCCCTGTTTTTCTGTTCAAAACAAACACGCACACAACCACACACACACAACCACACCACCACACCACCACACACACAACCACAACCACACACTTTGGGCCTGGCTCTCCACTACGCACACTGGTCTGGGTTGCTGCTTTTTTGGAGGGGGCTGGTACTGCCGGTGGCATTGAGGGGGTGGAGGTGCTGCCGGTAGGGTAGGTGGGGGGGGGGCGGGGGGGTTGCTGCCAGTGGGTGTGAGGGGGGGTGCTGCCAGTGGGAGTGCTGTCGGTGGTGGTGAGGGAGGGGAGGGGGGTGCTGCCAGTGGGTAGGTGGGAGGGGGTGTGCTGCTGGTGGCTGAGGGGGGAGGGGGTTTCCGCCTCTCTCTGTGTGCTGCGGGGGGCCCGGCCGGTGCCGGTTAGGCCTCTATTTGCCGCTCGGCATCTTTCCAGCTGCTGGCATCCCTCCCCATTATCACACGCCGGCCGCTCTGTGACGTCATAGCGCGCCGGAGGTTGGGGTGCGCACTTCTGGTGCATGTCGGCATCAGAGGGACCCGGCGTGGGACAATGAGGAGGCAGCCCAGCAACAGGGGAGATGCAGAGCGGCAAATAGAGGCCTAACCAGCGCCGGCCGGGCCCCCCGCAGCACACAGTGAGAGAGAGAGGCGGCAACCCCCTTCCCTCTCCGCCAACGGCAGCACCCTCCCCCCGGCCCTCCCCCACAGCACACAGTGAGAGGCAGCAGCTGGCGAGCGGCAACCTGCGAGTTGTCGACTCCTGGCCTAGGCAAAATGAACAATATCTCCCCTGAATTCGTCCCCATATACCATCTGTCAGGACACAAGTAGGCACGTGACCTGGATATGCAACGAGGGTTAATATACACGGCTACTCTAGCCAACTCACCTTACCCCTGTGCTGAGTACTTTCAATTAGTTAATATTAACCCCTTACTCAATTGCAATCATATCTATATGCTTTCACCACACAAGAATTATGCAAAACATGTACTGTAATTAATATATATCTGCCAGGGTCTCAAGTCCCTATTTATTATTTAAAAAACTATGCACTTAAACAAATCAGTTGTAGCAAAATGTGTCAATAATTTAAATTTTCTCTCTATAGAACGTGCAACAGGTCAGTCAGAGCCCAAAGCGTATATATCTATATGCATTTTGGACCCAATAAACCACTTATGTGATTAGCACTCATGATATGCCGGTATTCTTAAAATAATACGATAAAACATGAAAACAGAAATCCCTACACAGTGCGTTACCATATGTCTTAGGTTTTTCTCCAGAGATGTCACTGGCGTAAAAAGATGAAAATTGATGTGTTTGATCCCAAAACACACCTGTTGAATTCTGCTTTTCATAATACCTTGCTAAGATTTATGTATTATTCCCCTTCGCATTGAAACAACATAAGCCCACCTCTGTCGTAAATCAGCTGCTATGTTGATGATTTTCTGACTAGATATATGAAAGACCTCAAATCTTAATTCCTCTAATACTTAGACACACGCGAGTCATAAATAGGGCCAGGCGAGTTTGTTCAATGTGACGAGACTGATTGCGACTGGCATACTCCTAAATTTGAGTGACAAATGGATATCTGTTCCTGGTTACCTGCTAGACATGAAGTATCTAGTGTTATTGCATGAGTCTCATTGAAACGATTACAAATATCAAAACGTTATAATTGAGGAGAGGTTATCAACTGATATCTTCCTTATAACAAAAAATTAAATACTGCGCAAAAAAGGTACTAATAAATGTGATTGTAACATATGTAACAGTGATAAAACAGTGAACACAAAATGTGATCAAAATATAAAGTGCATCAAGGTATAAAAACTTTTAGCCTTATATTATGAAGTGGAAGGTCTGCTGCTATTCAATAATGGTGCCTCAACACAATAGATAACATGAAAAGAAAAGAGACAGCGCACAAACTCCCATAGTGTGAAATAGTAAATTATATTATAAACAATTCAAGTGGTATTGATATGCACGTAGAGCAAGAAAAAATTAGTTGGACAGGGCATGTTTAGGGTACATGTTACCGCTCAGCTCGTCAAACAGGATCGTCTGGTAAGTATCAGCTGTGCTCCACGGCTCTCTTGCTTCAATCGTTTCAAGCAGTCATCAGCCAATGCTAGAGAGAGCTCCGATAGGGAGACACAATCCAGGGACACGTCTGCTTGCTAGAAGTTCCACGAGTATAGTGTCCTCATAGAGCGGGTAATTATAATGCCAAATCAGCAGGTACCGGAACAAGGCTCTCACCCCTAAAACCTACAGGCTCAGGGAAATCCCTTGCAAGAGCTGCAGACCTCACGGCGCCACTTGCAGCACTACCTGACGTCACAAAGTCCACCCGTAGAGTCTACCATCCCCTACACTCCCCTATTCAGTATCTACATTCCAGCAGAATCCCCTGATCATTCCTGGACAGTACACTCGAACTACGGCCGAAATCTCGGCTGAGTGACGTCAGCGGGCCAGTCTCGCGAGATCAGAGGAACAACCAGGAAGTCAAGGAGAAAAGCTGCAGCCAGAGGAGAACCAGCACGGAGGATTTCGGCGTTCCACGTGGAGGACAGATACAGTGTAACTCTAGGCAGCAGGACGGAGAGGATTATTATATCCTATATGCTTGTTTACATCTGCTACTTTGTAAGTAGTGATCTACCTTTGCGCATATACTTTTACTAAACGTACTTCACTATATTTTGTTTTCTCTTCATTTCATTTCAGAGTAACCAGCAATCCAAACATATCCCCAGTCTATTCATGCTCAAAATTCATTGTATAGTTAGCAGTTTTGCGCCGTTGTTTCCCCCTTCCCCCCTATATACAGTATGTGCTATTGTGTATAGCTTAACATTCAGGCAGCAACTGTCACTATTTTTTGGTTTAATTGTATTAATTTGCGCACTTAGTATTTTATATTATATTATATATATATATATCCACACACTATTGCGAAGAACTCACTTGTTTCAAACTTCTCTCAGAATAAAATCTCCGACAACGCACATTTTTGTAGGTTACCGAGAAGGTTTTTCCACGTTAAATTGCTCATTGTCAAGGTTCCCATTTCATCAACAAAGGACTTTTGCCCAAACTGTTGGATCTCAGGGAACCGAACAAATTATTTTCTTGATGAATTAATATCACAATTTACTTAACATTTCGAGTCACTGCAGGACATTTATCAGCATTCCTATCTAAATGTTCACATAACCGGAGCTCTGCAGAAGACAGTATTGCCCACTCATTAAAAACACAGATGGGTGGCATCTGCTAGGTCAACTCTACTACACAATGTAAAGCTGTATTCATAATTAGACCAGGGCCAATTTAAAAAAAAAAAAAAAAATAATTAAATGGGACACAGAAATAAAGCAAGGGAAGGGGAAATTCACTGTGTACATTCTTCTGTCATCAGTTGACAAGCAGCGCAAAAAAGGGGAATGGTACAAAAAAAATAATTTAGATCTTTTCTGATATAAATGTAACGGGTCTTGCATTACCACCCATGGTAAGTACAGATAAGTTACACAGCTTCATATGTAGATTGAAGCAGAGTCCCGTGAAGGATCTTTGGGGAAAAAAAACCAGAGCATGAGCTCACAGACCCTCACAAATTTACAGCACTTGTCTGTCAAATAACTTCCAGGTCTTTGACAGAACTCCATATCATAGGCATTATTTTTTTTTTTTAATCTGTGATGAAGTTGTGGCCATACTACAGCAGTGAGTGGTCACAAGACCAATTTTTGTGGCGCACCGAGTCCATTTAGGAGTGTGGCTCAAGGCTCAAGATTCAGTTAGGTTAAGTTTATTAATGAGGGCGAATGCTTTGGACCAGAGGAGAACAATCACCAGGTAACTCCACCACCAGATTGTGACATTGAGCCGCAATGGCCACATTCCCCGAAACACCTGGGAGAGACATTTCCGCAGATTGTATTTAAATCAGGTTGTCGTCAAGTACCACTCATTGTAGGTGTTTGTAAGACCTAGAAGTCCTCCATCTTGGAATAATCACCCAGCTGTTCCTCGTACTGGATCATAAACCCACTCTTAAATTGTAAACCTATTCAGAAATCAACTGATTAGAAGGAGGAAACCGGCTCCTACAACTTGCAATTAAACAATTGCTTACAGGAACCAAAAGGGATCAAAAAAAAAAAAAAATGTTAATGCATTAACTGTGGTATGTCTAAGACATCATCAACTTTGCATTGAGGTGTATAGTTCAGATTAACATAGATTTATCAAAGGGGGAAAGAAGGAAAAAAAAGTGGGGGGTGGGGGGGGTCATCTCACAGCAAGTATAGGAGTCTGAATTAGAAGAGAGTGTGACATTCACCGCAGATGCCCTGGCTCAGCGAGCCACGCAGGGACGAAAGATTTAACGTTAATACCTTTAGATCATTCTGTCATACTGACACACTGCTAGGGCCTGGGTTTGTGTCAGAAAATGCGGAAGGGCAAACTGGCTGTAAGACCGATGTTAGAACACACACGCTCGTTATTTCCTGAAACGGCAGTAGGAAATAAAGCACACTAAATAAATAAAACTCTAATCCCCCGCTCTGTCGGAACTGCTGTTTATGTAATACATTGCTCATAAGCATTTATTGTACATTATGAAGCAACATTTAGTCTGACAGGCAATGCCCACAAGCGATATTTTTTTTCCCCTCAAGTCCATTTTGGGTTGTAAAACGTGGAAGAGACAGAACAGAGAGGTCCATCCTGTTCGGCAGAAGGTGAGGCAGCTTCACGCCAAGAGGGACTAGCCATTGTGGAATCCTACTGAAAGTAGCGTCATATGTCACTTTAGCCATGTACAATAGAATATAATTCTCACATTGGTCGCCGTATAAAATATATTGTGCCTTTCCCCCCCTTGATGGGAAGTTGTCGACTCCATTTATTGAATTCATAGGAATGGATCTTCCTTAGCAGGGGGAAGACACCTACAAAGCATACATAGGAAACGAGAGATAAATGATCGTGAAACAAAAAACTAAAAAGTAACAATTTGGTACTGGGCCATTTGATGCTGGAGGGCTAAATAAATACTCCCTCCACCTTTAACTCAAACCTGAAAACAACTCACGTCTTAAATGAAGCATTTCAGTAGCCTAGATCAGCGTTTCCCTAACTTTTTTTATCCGTGACCGGTTATTTTTGAACTTCTCCTTCGTGACCCACTAAAAATGTTATCGCCTATAGGTAAAATAAAACAGATATGAATGTCCATACAGTTTTCATATATTCTCCTAATCACCTCTATTCTCCTCCCTCCCACCCCCCATCTCCCTCTGACCTGCACAGATGCACACAGTCACTGACCTACAGACACCCACACAGCCACTGCTGGCCTGCACAGATACACACACAGCCACTGATACATACACACACACACACACACACACACACAACGTGGAGTACAGAGGCAGCGACTGATGTGAGTGACTGGGGGGGCGGGGGAGAGAGGAAAGGCCGACGATCGGCAATTTTGCTTCCGTGGCCTGGGGCCGGGTTGTGACCCACCATTTGAGAAATGCTGGCCTAGATTGATGGCTTCTGACCCACACCCACAGTCGCTCCTACGAACCATTGTGGCCAAGCACTGCCATCTACTGCACTTATTCCCTCACCTGCTGTCTCGGTAAGTCTCCCGACATACCACTTAGATTGTAAGCTCTCCGGGGCAGGGATGTCCTTTCCTACTGTCTGACTTTGATGCAGTTATTACATTTGAATTCCCTGTACTGTATGGTCTCTTTTGTAAAACGCCAAATAAACTGTGGGTGCTATATAAAAGATATTCATACTAAATAACCAGGGCCAGTGCCACCGGTGAGCAAGAGAGAGGACCGCCTCAGGCGGCATTTTCCTAGGGCGACATTTTCTAGGCCTCTCCTCCAGCTGTCACATCACATAGCCACGTGATGACACCTTGTCATGGCAACGTGACGCCGGCCGGACCTGGTAAGAGACTCCGCGTTCTCCCCCTGAACCGAAAACCGTAAAAAGCCCAGTCGGCCCTGTAGTTGGTATGGCTTTATTTAGCCGGCGTCCTCATGGGGTCCAGACCGCTCTCTGACGTCTTCCATGTGACGTCGCGTATGTGCGCTCGAAGGCTAGCAAGCACCTTTATTTTTGCCCTTGGGAGTGGCGGTTCTCTGCGCTAGTCTCAGTGCGCCCACCCTGTAAATAACCCACTCTGATTTATTGTTGGTAAATCCTTTGCTGATCTAATTTCCAGTTCTAATCCTTATGCATTACAAAAACTGGCAGCATTTCATACGGATAATGAGATAAATAAAAAGGGGCATCACTAAAGATGGTTTCTCATCTTTAACACATACATAAAACAAAAAACAAACAAAAAAAAAAATAGATAGTCTGAACTAAAGTGCTCATATTCAGTCAGTGTGCAGTGCACTGATCCACAGGTTGCAGTTGGCACAGCTGCATTACAGGTATGCAGCGTTACCCTCATTTTACAGAAGGCAGAAAGAACCCACATCCTGTCAGGGGCATAGACCGCAAGAGACATATCTGTACATTAACTACTTCAGCACCAGAAGGACCTACAGTGCAACTGGTCCCTTAACACAGAGGGGTTAAATGAAATATTTAAGCAATGCAGTAGTGCACAGATGCTGTGGGGTCCCTCCAGATAGCTATACTGTACTATTATAATGATCACGCCCTCATGCTAATGGAGAAAGTGCTGCACCCCAAGCACACTTATTTTAAAGTACTAAAAATGTCTTCATAATGTTCAAATAGTAATAACACTTATCAGACCAATCATGGTTAAGAGTATTTTTTTTTTTTAATTCCATTTATAAAATATTTTACCAGGAAATGGTGCATTGAGAGTTACCTCTCGTCTTTATGTATGTCCTGGAAATAGTTATGATAACAATACATGGTTACATTAAATTAACAGAGGTTATACATTATATCTATACAGACATTTCAGGACAGTTCGAGATGACATGACTATGGGCGTATGTATCAGTTACAAACCAGATTAAAAATGTGTGACAGCTGAAGTGTACGAGCTACTTCATGTGGCTCTCCACTGTTTAATGAAGTTACCCGTATGGCTCTTACCAGTTGGTTGTGCGGATGATGCATAAGATCTTTAACATTTATTATCGATCACTACCCACTTTTTTTAAGGAATAAACCATGTATTAAAATGCAAAATCTCTTCTAGGATCAATGTCTACTAATGCTAGTGACCTGTTTAGAAGGTTAAATCTTCATGACAGACACAAAAAAAATGAACACATTTAAAAAAAAAAAAAGAACCATTAAAAAAGACAACACATTACTAACTAACCCAAAAAATGAAATAAATTACAATCTTGGTAAAAAGTGATACATAGTATGTAAAGGAAGATAAAGGATAGGCTAAAGGAAACACTTGAATGACACACACTATCGCAGCCAAACATTTATCTTTAGCCCGGTTGGATTAGTTTAAGGAAGATAATTAAGATTGTTAAATAGTTTACAAGAAGTTGTTGTTGTTTCTTGGGCTGGCTACATGGGATCCATGGGCCGGCTACATGGGATCCTTGGACCGGCTACATGGGATCACACTTTCAGGTGCGTCGTCATTATTATCAAGTGACACAACAGCATGTAAAGGTGTCAAACCATTTCTTCTCCTCACAAGTTATTTATACATAAAACGCAAAGCCACAAATATCCAGGCTTACACCAGCATATTAACTAATACGTTGCTCTCATGATGTACCCCGAACCTCACAAGGGCCACCACGCTGTATAATTTTTGCTCATCCCTCCGGTGAAGGGTGATCCACCTTCAGCTTTGTTTAATCCGGAGGCGATCTCCTGGTCACGATCCCAGAAGTCAGGTGGCACTCAAGTGATGCTGGCCTTCTGGCTGCATACGGGTTAAAATAAAGCTAGTGCCAAGTATAAAGCTAACCTGAAACAAACATAGAAATATGGGCACAAGGAGGTTGCCTTAACCAGCTATGAAACTTAGATCATCATAACGACGATATTTCGATTAAAAATAAACAGCTCAATCCTCTTATATAAACCCAGATCTATTATTTAACATGTTTTTCATTTATTTCTGCATGGTGCATTAAAAAGGCAACATCTTTTCTTTTTGCTTTTACATAACACAATGTGTTGCTTCTAGAACAGCGGTCAAACGCAGGTAGTTAATGTAAGACTTGAAGAATGAAAGTCAACATACTGTATAGCAGAGACATTTTATGCAATTTTTGTTTTATTTCAGGGCAGAATGGCAGCAAAACGAACCAGTGCCTCATTGTAATGACAGTCCTATAACCTGTGGAAACGCCGATTTCTGCAATGCCGAATTTAAATTACAGTAAGAGTGATCAACGTACAATAATTAGAAGGTTCCGCCATTAAAAAAAACAACACACACACACACACACACAGCAATGCAAAACAACCAAGGAGGAGTAAAAGTGGTGGAAGTAACTTTGCATATATATTTCTACAATAACTAAAGATTTCCTCCTCAGTGTGTGTATGTAGGTGTAAGTACTGTATGTAGTGTGTGTGTGTGTGTGTGTGTGTGTGTGTGTTTGTGTGTGTGTGTTTGTGTGTGTGTGTTTGTATGTGTGTGTGTGTATGTATATATATATATATAAATATATATATAACATAACTCACGTTCTATTAAGCTGTAGGGTTTGAAGAAATTGCTAATACAGTACTAGGTCAGCTGTTTAACCACAATATATGATATCTTTCACGACTCCAGCTGTACCAGCTAACAGACAAGTCCCTTATTATTGATGCAAATGGGTCTCTGTGATCAACGCCAAACAAACCAGACGTGGCTACCAGTCAAACATATGGAGCTTTAATGTTAGGAGAGTGCTAGATTATTCTTTGTAATCTCACGCTCACTTTAGGTCTATGGTTTAATCACTCCTATTTTACTGAAAGGCTGCAGCAGTGTCCGTACTCATTCATCTCCAGATATTGCAGCCTAAAACCAACACCCACAAGCCAGGTTATCATTTTTGTGTTCATAGGGGCAATTTTAAGTTACTACTCATCTAAAACAATATGGGTCAATGAGATAAGCCTAAAAAATTGGGCCATGCAGCCATTTTTTACTTTTATTTATTTAACCTGGAAAAAAAAAACATTGAGTCCCCATTTGTTTTCAAGTATGTCCTGGGTACAAAATAGTATTTGTATAGACAAAATTAAGGGGATCCCCTTCATTTAAAAAAATTTAAAAAAATGGTACTATGGTGTAACTGCAGCAGTTTAACCACCAGGGTGTGGAGATGAAGCAATGGCAGCTTCTCTGTCCAATTATCCTGAACCTTTGGGGATGAATGCAAGAAGAACTCAGCAGTTATCTCCCAGGGTTTAGGTAGGAAAACAAAATGCAGGAAAAAATAAAAATAAAGGCCTCGGAGCTGGAGGAGTTTCTGCTTTAAGATATATATAATAAAGCTATATAATAGAGATAGATATATAATAGAGAGATATATATATATATTTTTTTTTTCCTTACCTGACTGTTACATATAGGAGCCAAAGAGAAATCTCACAATGCTACTATGTCGGAAAGCATCATTTTATTACGAAGCACATGTAGAAATAGTAGCTGTCCCGTTTTTATGTCTTACTAATAAAAAATCACTTGTGTTGTATATGGCACGTTTGTTTTTCCCCTCTCCCCATGAGGCTTCTACATAACGCTGTCCACTTACAGAAATAATACATCTGACTGGGATTACACTTGAATGGCATACGACAGATGAGGCAGACTAATTAACAGTAAGAGTTGGTATGCCTAGGTCTTCCCCTGTGTATTTCAAACGTGTGGGGGGGAAAAAGGGGAGTTGTAATCAATCCCCCTGACAAAAATAAATAAATCACAAGAGCATAATCCATTAAAAGAAAAAAGAAAAAAATGTAGTTGACAATTAATAGGTTACTGATGCTACAAATACTACTGTCCCACACTTTGTGCATACATGACATATCCTAACGAAACGCAGCAGTGTATATTGGCAATGCAAGAAAGTACTCAGCCATGTAACACCTTCCCAATTTATCATGTTCGAGTCAGAATGCGATATACTTTTAATTACTATACAAATTATTGTACAAAACATTAAAAGTGCAACACCTCCTACCCAACACTTTGTTCTAATAGAGGACCACTTCTATCAAAAGGGGCAGTTCCTGCTTGTCCTTTATACAGGGTGGGAACCAGGGGGTGCACCTGTGCTAAACTCTGCTGTTTTCAGCTCCAGGGGCCCCCTGGTTACCCAGACACCGCTTAAGTTACCGGGTTTAAATCTCACTCTGGGTAAACAAAATGGCTGCCAAATCTGAGGACAATAGGTAGCTGCAACATGATCAGTTGCGACTTTCCATTGGGTGGCAATTAAAATCTTTTTTTTTTTTTCAGTAATTTGAAGAGGAAATATTACTGGTAACTTAACCCAGGGGGGCGCAAACTTTTTTCCCTGCACCCCCCTGCCGGCGATCCCCTCACCTCCGCGACCCCCCCCTGACCCCGCTCCTGCATCATGACGTCACGTCACCATAGCAACGCGTGTGAGAAGCCGCCGGAGCCAAGGTAAGTCTGGTTTACAGAGGGCCTGCAGCTCCCCTGGCACTTAATTTATGTGCCTTCGGGAAGCGCGCGGGGCCTCTGTAAACACAGCGCCCCCCGTTTGTGCACCGCTGACTTAACCAGCGAGTATCTTGGGAACCGAGGGATGCCCGGAGATGAATATAGTGTGATTCAGCTCTGGAAGCTAGTCACCCCTCCTTAACCGTTATAATCCTGTAAAAATAGGTTATTTCTGCTGCACTGCTCCTTTAAGAGGCCTCTAAAGTCATTAATGATCTGGGATAGAACAAGATGGGCACCTGCAACTTTGCAGCTTCCAGGGTCAGTAATACAAATAGACTGGGAAGTATCTGTTGGAGAGCCCAAAGTCGCCGTAACCGAAATAAAGCAAGCGGCCATGACATTTTTTTTTTTTTTTTAACAAATCACAGACGGATATAAAATATCTGAAGATATGAGAAATCAGAACATCTTGTAAAAAAAACAAAACAAAAAGGCTGACGGAAGGGTTTGCATCTTTAACTGGGAGCAGCAGAACAAATATCACAAGAATATAACACTGTACGGCCTTTGTTTGAACCATTTAGGGAATCATTCCCAAATAGAACCCAAACTGCAACAATTCCAAAGCTGCCGCCATTACTAGGAAATGTGCAAAGGCAGCTCCTTCATTATTATTAGTTTACTATTAATAAACAATTTGTAATTGACAAATGCTACCCTTCTACCAGCTGTGGTACAGTCTCAAAACCACATTCCCAGCCTCCTCGTTCTCTGGCACTTTCCTAAAATTGGTCTTCATTATATAAAACACAAACAGGGATAAGCAGGGTCAAAATCTCATTCAGTTAGCTACTGTGTCCGTCTCTGCCCAGGTCAAGTTTACATCCTCGCACAAAACTAAAGCTGAGCTCAGAGACCAGGCAATGCGACGTGCGCGCGCACGTTCGTCGCAAATTTGGGTTGTGCAGTGGGAGTTTTGAAACTGAAAACTCCACCGGCGGCAAAGTGCAGCATTGTCGCTGCGACATTTTGCCAGCACAACCCAAATTGAAATTTGGTGCTACAGTCAGTCGCGTGACGCGAGCTGGTTCAGCCAATAAAGGCGAACCAGCTCTGTGACGCACTCGTTACACGCCCCCGCCATGCCCCCCAAACACCGCGATCTGCCTCCTGCAGTTTGAGTACAACGAACGCTGCTGTAGCAGCCTGTCTGAGCGAGCCCTAAGGCTGCGTCCATAGTTTTGCAGTCAGCGCTCCTCCACGCTCACGCTGAGGCTCAACTGCGCAATCAGGAGCGATTGCATGAACTAGCAGACGAGCCAGCGTGCGCGATCGGGAGGCGCGGCACTGACGCCACTGGGCCAATAGCCCACGAAGCGCCGACGTCAACGTCACGGCGCCATAACGTTGACGCTGCTTCGCTCTGATTGGAGTTTTTCAGAAACAGGTTCTGCTGTTGGCTTAAAATCCCTGCGCCTCAGCACGCCTGCAGCCGCTCGCGGAAGCCCCCTCTCAAGACATCCTCATTGAGGATGACGGGGCTCATCGCGGAGCGTCTGCATGGCTCAGCGCTGACTGTGCTATGGACGCAGCCTAAGGCTGTGATTATACCAAGAGCTTCAGGTGTAGCAGTGCTTATCTGTGGCTTATAAGTAGCAAAGCTGCAGAGCTACATGTGCACATGTACAAGAGATTTATCAAGCGACTGCTTGATAAGTCACTTCCTTTATCACACTTCCTGTTCCACAGTTCCTCACAGGATTCAGCAAAACAAACACAGAGAATCAATAATTAATGTAATTTTTAATAATTAATGAAGTCAGTCAATTATCTATGTTCTTCAATGTGTATGGCATGTTCTTCAAGGTATACACGGCTTGTCAATAACGGAAAACTGTATTTTGTATGAAATCCTCAGGTAAATTTTTTCTAGGATTTTCATTGGTTAGATTATGGAGGAACATGATTGGTGCACTGAACTTCACTGTGATTGGACGGCAGCGTCATGTGACGTGGCTGTTGCTGCTTGAAAACAAATTTGCCTGTCTCCTGAACAGTCGCCTGCTTTGCAGTAGCAAGCAGGGGGGGAGACAGGTGCATTTGGTATAAGCAGTTTTCCGGGGTGTATAACACTTGTTTTTGAGCGGCGTGGTGTCTCCCCAGGAGACAACACGGGCGATTTCTGGTGTAACCACAGCCTAAAGCTTTCCAAGGTGATGCATGACATTATTGGGGCAGGTAAATGCATTTCTGACTATGGAAGGAAGACTGCAATTTAAGTAGCAGAGTTAGTTTGGAAGTAATATTAACATGGTTCAGCCCTGGAGACCCCCTGCTTTCAATCCACAACTACATGGCAAAGTTTTACGGCTTTCAATTCTCATTTTCCTTCGATTCTCTCCCTCCCCAACCCCCCTCGTATTGGAAACCAGGAGACTGATGCTTATTTCTTAGCATGTGAATTGTAAAACAGATGCAGTGCAATCTTCCAATGCATCCCGGTGATAAAGATACAATTAGTGGGTTCCTTATTATAGGTGGTGAATGATGCCCCACCTAATTAGGTCACTATTCCAGTTCTGAAATGACTTATTTGTTGGCACTTCCTTGGACTGGCACTCGGATAGGTCTACGAGCAGGCAAATTAGAAGTTAAACGCGAGTGTAGCAGGTGGCATGGAGCGTTCTAGTCTTATGCCAACTGGAAAACACGTTCCTGTCTGAACAGATTGCATTAGCTCCATTACTCTGAGTACCACAGCCCCTCCGTGATCACTTGACCGCTCCTGGGGAGTGAGAACGTGATTGCTGCACCAGTGATGATGGAACAGAAGCTGAATCCTCTTGTTTCTTAGCCGGATCATGTTCAGCACTCTGCAGAACGCCATCTCCCATAGCAAAAAACAAGCAAAAAGAATATGGACGTAGCGACAGAGTCATATGGTCCCCGGAGTGCCAGACCCCATGTCATGGCTGTCTAAGACATTAAATAAATGCCCCATGCCGTGACATGGTAGCTACCTCACGGGGGCAATCCAAGGAGTTAAACATAGCACAATACACACAAAGCAAGGCCATTTGACAACCTGGATATCATTTCTCTTTTATCTTTCCAGAACCACACTTCAGTAGGATATAAAGATAGGTAGATTTACAACATAATTCTGATGTTTTATAGCACGTTATACACCAGCAATGATAGAATAGTAACGCCAACTCGTGACATTTCCATTAGAACTACACAAAGTATCCCAACGTGTTATATACGTGAGCACAGAACATGACAACAGCCTGTCTCAGGAGGAGCTTCTTCTACAAGGTCAAAAACAACAAGAACTTAATTATAAGGCATGAAAGGAAGTTATATTTTTTATGGTGACACCCACAAAGTTATAACAATATAAATACATACATAAAAGCAGAACATTTTCCTTTTAACAATGCTCCCATGTCATATATACTAAAAACAAACATAAAACACAAGTCCCTAAAAAAGCCCTCACTTCTGGCTTGGACAAAATCCACCAGCAGTATCCGCAATACTCTTCTCTTAAAAGTCCAATTAAAAACAGAAGCTGTTGCCATGTTACATGATTAAAGCAATATTACGGCTATCTCTCTGAACAAGCATTTTTAATCTCTCTGCTGAGATTATTTTTTTCCCTTATCTATGTAGTAAATTTCATAAATATCTTGTATCAGTTGAGAGGCCTTCCTGCCTCTCACCTCTCCCCCCTACAATCTATCCTGGACACTGCTGCCAGAATCACTCTACTCGTTCCTAAATCTGTCTTAATGTCTCTCCTGCTGAAATTCCTCTTCTGGCTTCCTATCAAATACACATACATTATTTTTTTTATACCAGTACATGAATTGCTTTTAATATTGTACTTTGTACTTTTCAAAAAGTCGTTTTGTGGAGCTGCACGTTTAAAATAGTTTGTGACTCATTTTTACAGATTGTAAGATTTGAAGAGGTTTAAGCACCGTCAGCTAAAACTACTAAGCACCCCAGGGTATTCTGAAGGTGTAATGGCCGCTCACTTGAACATGCTGTAGCTTATCGTGAGCTAAACTCCTTGCGCCAGTTAGTAAACCTAGATCAATAAATTAAAAAAAAAGCTTTAAAGCAGCAGCCTCTGCTGATCACCAGTATTTTATTTCCATTTTTATTTTTTACTTCCTGTAAGAGATTAATTGTCCGGGAGGTTAAAAATGAAGCTCTCTCTAGAGCCCAGTGTCAAAGTTATCATGGTAACATCAGAAGTTTGAGATGAAGAAAAATGGAAACAGTCAGGAAACAAAAACCACTTACGAGATATAAGCAGGGTAAGCAAATCCAATCAAGTTGCAGAGTAGAGATGCGCCATAGCCAAACACCAGGTAAACGGCAAGAACACCAATAACAGCTGCAAGGAAAAAGAAGAAGAAGATTACAACAAATAAGATGTATATCTTGGTTATAAGAGTGCCTACTAGGCAGGGACAGGCATTCTAGTAACGTGAAATACTGCAACTCTAAAGGAAACTAATAGCCGTCTCACATTTTAATCTTGTCTGTAACATACGCCTATAAAACATATATTATCTTTAACTGTGCATGCAATGTATGTGTACGCACGCGAGACACACACACACAAATAACAAGGGTTGCCAGGTAGCTTCTCCAAAAATACTGGACACAATGATGAAAGATGCACCGACAGACAGACAGACAGACACAGACAGACAGACCTCCCCTTTCTCTGATCCACACTGTTTCCTCCTCTCCTTGGCCCCATCCCCAGGGCCCCCGATGGCTGCTTCTGGGTAATGCAGCCAATGAGGATGTAGGAAGCTGCCCAGTCCCCTAGCAACAGCACTGCTAGGGGAAATTCCATGCCCCCCCCAAAGCCAGTCAGGTCACTATGTCCAGAGAGGTAATAGCGGACACATACATGTCTAGTATTACCTCAATTTTTTTATTTTATTTTTACTGGAAAGTGTGTCCAAATACAGGTCAGACCGGGTCAATATTAAACACCTGGCAACTCTAATAACCCTGTTCACCTAATGTAATGCAACGTCTTTATATATAATGTATAACCCTGTTCACCTAATGTACCCATCTATTGTAACCATGTATCTGTCATCATAACTCTGTGCCCAGGACATACTTGAAAATGTAGTACTTCCGGGTGAAACATTTTATAAATAAATTCATGGGAAAATGACTATTCCCCAGCAAAATAAGGAAGTGATTACACTGCGTTCTTGCAATGAAAGAAACCTTTTCACTCAGCCAGCAGCTCCAACAAAGCAGCAAAGGCATGGACCGTATGGAGGGCTTAAAAACGCCCACAAAAGTTGTGGGAGGAGAGGGGGGGAGGAGAATGGGGGGGGGGAGGAGGAGAATGGGGGGGGGGGAGGAGAAGGGGGGGGGAGGAGGAGAAGGGGGGGGGGGAGGAGGAGAAGGGGGAGGAGGAGAAGGGGGGGGGAGGAGGAGAAGGGGGGGGAGGAGGAGAAGGGGGGGGGGGCGGGGAGATAGAGGAAAGACTTTCCCCCTCCCCCACCTGCTTAATTAAATCAGCATTTAACCCCATTGTTGCCAGTGGAGCCCGTAACATATTGCTCCTTAAGGAGTGCAAATACTCTTCGTTCACATGCTTGATATCTGCCTCTCCATTCAGTTTTTTCTGTCTACTCTGCAGCCTGGGGCAATTGACAGCTGCAACCCTTACCAAGTCTATGCATTGCAGCCGTTTCCCATTGACTGTGTCAGTGAAGTTGTTAACCTACACAAAATGTAGTACGGCAGCGATGCAAGGAAAACTGTGCAATTCAGCTTGGGTTGCTGTGCGGTCGCCCCGATGAGGCTGAAGACCATAGTTACCTGCTGCAAGGAATCGCAACATCTCGCAGTCCCAGAGACTGGATCTTCCTGCAGTGTACGTAACCTCCACAGCTGCCAGAACCACCTCCCTTTCCCTCCTCCAAAACATGCAAATGACACGCATTCCCAAACTCACAGCATTAAAAAATAAATAAAGGGGAAGTCTCAGCCTGTTCAGGATCGCCTAACCTCTTTGAATCCCTTTGCTTGAGCGAAATGTTTAAATGCCTACACAGGCTGGATCTGTTAAGGTTATACAGTATGAAACTGGTTTCTTATACTAATTACTAAGCAGCCAATACTAACTTCAGATCACCTGTGTGATAGTTCTCCAGTCCTATTTTTCCATTTCTGTTTGCCAATCCATTAGCTACTTTGGTGTAATAGAGTAAGAGGTGATGGAATCTTGGACTTGATCTCTATTATACATGCAACGGTGTTTCCCCCACCCGGTAGGAGATTTGGCCATTACTGGTCGTGTGGTGCATGATACCTGCTGGTAACAGGAGGGCTGAGTCACCCCTCGGTGGTAGTGGGGACACAGGACTAAGCTTCTGGGGTTCATACCCTACATATCTCTAGCAGTGCAGGGCCTCCATCTGCCGTAGGCTCCAGGGAACTGAAGGTGATCTCCCACGGTAGAACGTATTACCTCTCCCCCCAGTAAGGTCACACACCAGGCAGGAGGTATATTGCAAACAGGAACGGTTTACTACTCTTCTGTACAGTACAGGAACAGCAGCAGGCCTCTGCCCGATGCAGTCTCCAGCTATCACTGGATGATGGTCCCTGGACCGTCGTCACTACAGGCCAAGGGCACCCACAGGTGTCCTAGCTCTTCCCTGCCTCCCTAGCAGAGGCAGAGGTATGTTCCACACTCTCTCTCCCCCAGAGGGAAGGGGACTGGAGAAGGCCCAATACTCGGCCTCTCCAATGTGTGACCTGCCTTCCTCAGTAAGGGAAGGTACAACTACAAATTTGGGGCGGTACTGCCCTTAAGTACAGCCAGGAGGAGGGCACCAGGTCCGGCTCATGATTGGTCATGCCCAGGCCTGATGTCACCACCTTCCGCTGTCACTCAAGTGCAGCACCTCGGAGGGGGAAAACCCCATATTAACTACTAGCAACCTGATTGTACCAGGGTTTACTGCCAGCCCAAGGGCAGAATAGTAGCCATCAGGTGACCTGGCTACATACAGGTGACCTGGAATTAGTCAGCAGGTATGCACTGCTCTTTCCAAGCGTGGACATTGAGGTACAGAAGATGATCTTACACTGGGATGTACTAGACAGGGATGTATCGGGGTTTTGTTTAACCCGTCTAGAACCGAATCTGACCTGCAACAGCTTGCAGCACTTGTGCTTATCAACAGTGCCATATTACAATAAGAAACACATGGGACACTGCAAAAGCCAACAAGAGTTCTGGAGTTGTGTCTGATAATTAAGTTTCTCCAGTGCCTCCAGTGCCTCATTGTAATGACAGTCCGGTAACCTGTGGAAACGCCGATTTCTGCAATGCCGAATTTAAATTACAATAAGAGTGATCAACATACAATAATTAGAAGGTTCCGCCATTAAAAAACACACACACACACACACACACACACACACACACACACCATGGACTGGATGTGCTCCCTTATGGCGTTATTAAAAAAAATGCAAAAAAAAAATTTTTTTGATTTTTTGCGAGACGGCCGCTTCACGTGAGCGTTTGAGCCAATCAGGGCGAACCAGCCTGGTGATGTCACAGCCACACCTCCCTGTCACATCCAAGTCCACAGATCGCTCAGGTGACAGGCGCATGCGCCTGCCTCCTTGCGCTCCGTCACACACGCCTGCACTATGTCCGACGCCTTATGGACACAGGAGGAGAAAAAGTGCAGTCAGGGAGGTCAAGTGCATCTGGATTAATTAGCGAAGGAACAAACAAGATTTAGTTAGTGTTTATGTGAGGGAAGAAAGAGAGGGGGGAGTGGAATGTAACCCTTAGACAGCATACTTGCGAGACTGTGTGAATAGGAGTGTTATTGACTAATGGAAAAGGGAAAAATGGTGCCAGGTTTGGGAGGGAATCTGAGGAGCGCATTCTTAGCCATGTTAAGATTGAGGTGATGAAGGCCATCCAGGCAGAGATTGCAGATAGGCACCCCGTGATTTGTGTCTGGACTACAGGTGTAAGGTCAGGTGCAGATAAATATAATGACGTCATCAGCAAGATAGATCAGCGGTGCGCAAACTGGGGGACCCGGCAATTAGAGGTCCCGCGCTCTCCCCCAGACATTTAAATTAAATGCCAGGGGACCGCACGAGGCCTCTGCAACTTCTACTTACCAGGGTACAGCTGGCTCCAGGATGCGTTACCATGGCAACGCGTTGTCAAATGACTCCGCGGGCCATGCGACATCCCGGTTGCCACGGTAACTTGACGTCAAATGACGCCACGGGTCACGTGACGTCACACGACCATGCGGCTTCATTTGATGCCGCGCGGGGTAAGGAGGAGGGGCGCACTAAGGAGGAGAGCAGGCATTGTGCGCCCCTGAGATAGAGGATAGCTGGATCCAAAGAAGTTTTAGGTCACCCTGGAGGAGGGGGAATATAGAGAGACGAGTAAGGGGCCCAAAAGAGAGCCTTGAGGTACACCTTCAAAAGAGTACCATAGAGGTAAAGGAGGAGTTGGCACGAAAGACAATGAAGGAGCTGTCAGAGCGGTAGTAGAAGAAGAAAAGTGAAAAAGGTGTGTGCATTAAAGAGATAATGCATGTGCTACAAGTGTTTTCAATGGGGATGCGATACGTGCAATATTTAACTCGCATGTTATCCTTAATGGGTGCAATCTGTGTGTGTATACAATAAAAGGAAAATCATCACCTCAACATCCTCATGGGAGATTTCAAGGCAAAGACTGGTGCCCGGCAGAAATATGAAGCAAGTATGATAAAGGCAACCGGAAGCAGTTGCAAAAGCAATAAAATCCAGGAAGAATTGAAAGGCTCCCAGGGAAGATGGAATTGTGACAGAAATGTTGAAAGAAGCTGGGTAATAAGTAGAAAAAATCCTTTCAAAACTCTTTACATGCTTGGAGAACAGGAAATATTCCAGAGCAAGAGAGTAATGTCATAGTTACAGCTGTAGCGGCCGTTATTCGAACAAAATACGGCAGTGTTTTCGTGTGCTCTGCTGTACTCCACGCGGCATTAACGCGGCCAATCGCCCCAGGCACCAGCGCTTATCGCAGATGCTTTGTTTTAATTTCATGGATTTTGTTTCTTTGGTTTCAATGAAATGAATGAATTGCAAATGTTTACAGTACTGTGCTACTGTGCCAATTTCAGGTGTTTAAAAAACAGAACACTAAAATGCAATTTTTTGCACTCGCCGCACTCGCGTCTTAAGGCGGGAAGGTTGGAAGAGATCACGCGCCATGCCTTGGGTATTCCGATGTATACACCGCGTGAAGTGTTCGAATAACGGCTGCTGCTTCATCCACAAGAAAGGAGACAAAGAACACCTGAAGAGCTACAGACCAGTCTATTTCTAAACACACAAGATTTTTACTCAAAGATTTTTACTAAAGATACTCACTATTATCGGTTACAACAGAACCTGGACTTTGCCCAGCCTAGAGAACAAGTGGGATTTTGCTCTGGATACAACACAACGGACCACATCCAAGTGATCGAATACAATCTACCACTCAGTTTAGGATTCATAGATTTAAAAAAAAAAAAATTTGATTCCATCTACACCTTATCTAGATGCAT
Organism: Ascaphus truei; assembly: GCF_040206685.1. Lineage (NCBI taxonomy): Eukaryota > Metazoa > Chordata > Amphibia > Anura > Ascaphidae > Ascaphus > Ascaphus truei. The sequence continues at coordinate 224,570,897 of NC_134483.1, read as the reverse complement.
TAAGAGGACAAAGTGTTGAGGAAGCATACATTGATATTGTAAAGAACATTTACCAAAATGCCACATCAACCATTAGATTACATGAAGATACAAACAAGGATCAGGAAGAGAGTGCAGCAGGGAGACACCATGTCACCAAAGCTTTTCACTGCAACACTTTAAGAATAATTGTTTACGACATTAGATTGAGAAAAGGAATCAAAATCAACAGTGAATATTTGTGTCACCTACGATTTGCAGATGACATTGTTATTTTTGCCACAAGTCCAGAAGACCTCCAGCAACAAATTGGAGAACTCGCCGAGGCAAGTAAGAGTGTGGGCCTCCGTATGAATCTCAGCAAGACCAAAGTGATGTTCAACAAATGTATCAACTCTGCAAATATTGAAATGAATTGAACTAGAAGTCGAAGACTACTGTATGTATACAGTGGGCGGCAAACAACAATGGATAGGAACCTTTTGAATTAAATCAATAGGGGAATGGAGATGGGATGGAACGCATTTGGAAGAAACAAGACTATTTCATGGGAACCTGTGAGGATTGGCCCCTCGCGCAAGTGCCGCAGTACTCCTGCTGGCACCGGACCTAGGCTCCGCCCCTCCCTCTCGTGGCGCAACGGAGGACGCTCCTGTTACCCATACACGTATCGTCGCATGACCAGAAACACTTGAAGGGTTAATGCTAACTCCCTTCATTACTCCACAGCTGGGAAACACTCCACCCTTGCCTATCAGTACACAGTCTGTGTGTGATGACTCACTGCCTTCCCATTGGCTCCCTGTGCTTTATATGCTCAGCCAGCCCCTAGGCAAATTGGCTGAGCATAAACTAGTGTTTATGTACTAGTGCTTGCCTCAAGCATCCTGCTGCCCTGCCGTGGCTCTGTGCATTCTGCTTGATATCTTGTACCTTTGACCTGAACCTCTACATTCTGACCCCTGGACCTCGGCAATACGACCATTCTGACCTCGCTACTCCTGGACCCCGGTTATGCACAATGACCATCCGACTTCTCCAATCCTAAACCACGGCGAGTATTATGACTATCCTGACCTCTCCTACCCTGACCCAGCTACACGACTACGACTCTGCAATCCGGACGCGGTTGCGCGGTTGTTGGTCGGTGTATTCTAACATTCAACATACTCGTTACAGAACCTTCCACTGTGCCTCAAGAAGAAAATTTTCGACCAGTGTATTCTGCCCATGCTCACGTACGGATGTGAAACTTGAACCATAAATGCAAAGATAATTCAGAAGCTTCAGACAATGCACAGAAGTATGGAGAGATGTATGATGGGTATTACCTGAAGAGACAGAGAAAAGAATAACTGGTCTCAAAACCAAACAAAAAGTCTGCAACATCACCAGAAGGGAGAAGAAATTAAAATGGAAGTGGGCTGGACATATCGCAAGACGAAATGGCCATCGTTGGACAAAGGAGGCACTCAACTGGGTTGCAAGGGAAATTAAGAGAGACAACGATCAAAAGATGGTAGGATGAAATCAGAAAATGTGTTGGAGCAACGTGTAAAAGAGAGGCTTGCAAGAGGCTAGGCTTGACTAGTGGGGTGAAACAAGTGCAAATTAATTAGTAGTTAATTAGCGATTCAATAAAAATAATATTAAAAAGTGATGCAGGTGATGCAGCTCGTAAGAAAGACAAGGCTTTCACTTGTCTTAAAAAAAAAAATGTATATATCTATCTAACAACAATGGTTGTGGGGGAAAAAACAAGGTAAGTATTTCACTGATGAAGTAAGTGAAAAGCAGGCTCAAATTAGGGGATGACTCTTCTGATCCACGAAGAATATACACAAATATACACATCAGGAAAGATAAGGAAAATAAAAATAAACAAAATAGTGCAAAATGTATGTAACTCAGGATATATTTAAAAGTGTGTGTGTGTGTGTGTGTGTGTGTGTGTGTGTGTGTGTGTGTGTGTGTGTATGTATATATACACAATTTTTTCAATATATCCCGAGTTACATACATATTGCACTATTTTGTGTTTCTTTTTATTTTCCTTATATATCTTTCCTTGGTATGTGTGTATGTAAATGTACACACACACACACACACACACACACACACACACACACACCACACACACACACACACACACACACACACACACACACACACGTGTGTGTGTATTCTTCGTGGATCAGAAGTGTTCTCTCCAATTTGAGCCTGCTTTTCACTGACTTCATGTGAGTGAAATACTTACCTGTTTTTTCACACACGCACACTTATTTTTTCCCCAACAGCATTGTTTCTATATGTGTATATATAGATATGTGTATATTTAGATATATGTATGTGTATATATAGATATGTGTATATATAGATATATTCACACTGTGCTTGCAAAATGGAGAGAAAATTCTAGGGCACAAAACACACAATACATCTCAATTATAAAAAACCTATACATATTTTTTTATAATTGAGATGTGGAGTCTGTTTTGCGCCCTAGAATTTTCTCTCCATTTTGCAAGCACAGTGCCTAGAAGATAACTGGGTAGGCCTTTATCCAGCAGTGGATTGAAAAGCGATGATGGTGACACACACACACACAAATATAGTTGTACTTGGGCCTACTTGCAGTAACAAAGCTGTCGGCTGTAGAAGAGAGCTGCCAGATGTGAATACAGTACTGTAGTATCCACAGCTAAACCTACAAGCTTCAGGGGACCCGCAGTTTTTCAGGTATCATTATTTAACAACACTTGCTACATTTGAAATTAAAATATGGCTTCTATATGTAGCCAGGTCCCCCTCGCGCACTTGCCCCCTCCCTTGTCCCCCCCCTCGCGCACTCGCCTCCTCCTTCACCGTTGCGAGCGCGCGGTGTTGCTGTGCGGCCGGTTGCTAGGGAAGCGGGTCGGGCGGTTGCCGGGGACGCGAGCGGCGAGCAGGCCGGTTGCCGGGGACGCGATCGGGCCGTCGCTAAGGCCGCGATCGCGTTGCCACCGGTCCGGCGGCTAGCGGAGCAGGGCGCCGCCATGACAGTTAGCTCGCGCATGCGCAGGATGCCAGCTAGCGCGGGAGGCCCCTGATAGCTCGCGCATGCGTGAGGATAGACGGCCAGCCCCCAGGGTGCATAGGGGCAGAGACACCTGACGCCAGGGAGCCAATAGGGCTGAGGGATTTGCCCGGGAAAGGAGAGATACTTTTCGCGGGGTTTTGCAGTGACACAGGCAGTCAGGATCCGGACCAGCTAGGGGTAAGAGGTGGATGCAGGGGTCAGTGACCCTCTGCATTAGGCCAGCAGCCCCCAGGCCCCCAGTTAGGTCCTGAGCCACTTAATAGCTTGTGGAGTATAGGGACAGGCCCTAGATAGGGACACTGACCCATTTATTGGTAGCTTAGTCAGGGACACAGTGCTAAAGCCGTGCGGCCCTGCGAGGTGGGTTCTGGGCTCAGAACACTATCAAAGACCCTGGGACTAAGGTGATATTATCCGCGCTGGAATTCACCCAACGCGGTGTGGAGGACAACGTCGGATCGGGCGGAACTCCGGTTATATCGCGGTACCCGTGGCTGGAGCCCGGGCAGGTAACCTGCAACTCACGTGCACCAACCAGGCCTATCACCAGACATAGTGGCTGCGCAGTCACACATACATATGCAGACATTGGTATATGATTTTGGGAGTGCAAGACATTTGGGTGGGGGTTACTGGACCTAGAGGTGGTAGCGTCCGCCGTGACGCCTAGAGGTGGTAGCGTCCGCCGTGACGCCTAGAGTGGTTAGCGTCCGCCGTGGCGCATGTGTTGAGATGTAATGTGATAAGTTGCTGCATGTAGTAAAGTTAATAGTTATATAGAGCTGTCTGTGTGGTCATTGTGTATTGTCCTGCGAGGAACTACTTCCCCTCTGGTGGGAGCCATCGCAGGTGGAGGCGCTGCATCATTAGTATTGTAATACATTGCCCCAGGTTCCCTTAGCGGATGCTCAGCCTTCTGTGAGCCAACAGGTATTGCACCACGCACCCCTTGGTAACATTGCATGTTCCCTCCACGCACGCGGTATATGCGATTGGGTGGGGTGATATGACCGTTACATTTGGAGGCGCTGCTGAGATCTTAGACCTGGGGTGCCCTATTCAAAACCGAATCACCAAAAATCAGCATCATGGTAATTCCCTCACGTCAAGAGGTCCACGCGTGGGCCACCACCGTCCGTGAACCCCCTAGACATGTGGTTGCAGTAGGGAACGTCCCGGCGTTAGTACCTGAAACTGACATCCGGAACTCACTGAGCAAACTCTTAGGCGCAGATAGAATATGGTACCGTGGCAGGGTGTTCGACTCTACTTATCACTTGAGTGCACTACTATTCACCGTATGCCGGGACATAGGCCCTGAAGCGGCCCCGAATATTCTAATAGCCCCCGAGTGCCGACCAGAAGGATACCCCCTTATATACTCGGACTTGCCAGTAATACGGGAAATGTTCTCGCTCAGAGCCCCTCCTCAAGATCCCGACGAACCGTCCACCAGTACCTGGACGCCACTTACCCCCGTGTCCAGTACCCAAAACCGGGTTGACCGTCCCCAACCCAAAGTCTCCTTTACCCCAAGCGGCCTCCCGGACACCAGTAGTTGGGCTGACAGTCCTCCCTCTCCACCCGACACCGTACCCCGCGAGGTAAACTCTCGGCCTATCGGAGAGAGAGCAACGAACGAAGGTTCCATAATGGGGGTGACGCTACCCCAATTCGTAGAAGCCCTCACTGTGGCATCCCAGTCTCAAAGTTATAGGAAGCTTAAGGCCTTCTCTGGAGTACTTCCAATACCCCAGGGGGAAGAAGGAATAGACCTGTGGAGGGAGAATGCAGTAAAAGTAGTAGAGGAGTGGTCGTGCACTGACACTGTAAAGCGGCAGCGTATTATGGAATGCCTCAGACCCCCTGCGTCTACTATGTTGACCATCCACAGGGACCAACACCCAGAGTTGACAGCGTTGGAAATGGTGGCGTTCCTGTTGGAGGCGTACGGACTAGCAGAAGACGAAGGAGCGCTCTGGACGAAGTACTTCCGTCTTTATCAGAAGGAAGGAGAGGACCTGTCGGCTTTCATCCACCGCCTACAGCTGGTCCTCGGGGTCCTACTCAATCGTAAGCTGGTCTCCGCATCGGGGATGGATGAAGCTCTCCATAAACAGTATCTGCGGGGATCAAGCCCCACTCACCCCATAGCCAACATGCTCCGCAGCAAGATAATGGACGGGGGCCCCTACAAGTTCACCGAGTTGCTGCGGCAAGTGAAACTACAGGAGGCTCATGTTATGCTACACTCCACCGCTACACCTAAGAGCTCCTCTGCCTCCAAAGGAAAGGGCTCTATGGAAAAGAAGGAAGAGTCTACTGCCTTGTCCAAAGGGTACAAACCACGACCCCCCGACCGACCACCTTCCCCATCCACGAGTCGCCCGGAAAGCCGCCCAGTGGTATGCTATAACTGCGGCAAGAAGGGCCACGTAATCCGTAATTGCCCAGAAAAGGAAGTTCACCCTGAGGAACACCCTTCCGATAGAGGAAAATCAGCCCGATCTATGGTCTGCAGTGTACCAATGGCAGAAGCTGACCTCGAACTCACTCATTCTGGAACTGGAACCCCGGATGCCCCTTCTGACGCCGGCCCCAGTGATGACGCCCCATCCGGTGAAGCTTGCAGTCAAGTGGGCCCTGCGGCCATCGTGCCCGTGGTACTAGAAGGGATATACGCCTCGGCCCTATTGGACACAGGGTCACAAGTAACCATAATATATCGCAGGTTTTATGATCAGCACCTTCAACACTGCCCACTAAGGCCGGCCGAACATATGAAGGTTAGGGGGTTAAGTAATGAAGACTACCCCATCGATGGGATTGTAAAGGTCCAACTGGACATACTCCAACTGAACACCGGCAAGAAGCACCCCATGCAGGTAGCGGCCATGGTATGCCCGGAGCCCCAAGACCATTGCAAGTACCCAATCATCTTGGGAACCAATGCAGACATAGTGCAAGCTATAATCCGAGCCTACTTGAGAGAGACCAACGAGTTGCCGCTGGCCGATTCGCTCCTAGACCCCATCTTACGAGAAGAATGCCACCGGGTGTATGCATTGGAGCGTCATGGGGACCTCTACAATCGTCAACGAGGACTGACGACCATATTACCAGGGGGAGTGCAAAAGATGGCCGTCTGGTGTTGTTATCCCGACCGAGACCAGAACGACCAACTGTTCTCGCTGGAGAGTGAACCTGAAGAAGAAGAGGTTCAGCGAGGGTATAGAATACTACCCGAAGTGAGGGAATGGACGGCTAAGATCCCTATTCGAACCCACGTATATGTGCAGAATCTCTCCCCCTTTCCGATGGAGTTTGATGTCGACCAGAAGTTGGGATGCATATATCCGGTCAGCCCGGTGGGAGCCACACCTCAGGTGAAGGCGGCGGCCGCGCATGAGCGGATAGTCGATCTGGACTTCAACTTCGGCGAATCGACCCTGTCCACAGAGTGGAAAAAACGGTTGACCACCCAGCTGATGCAACGACGACATGTGTTCTCCACGAGCGAGATGGATGTGGGGTGCAGCCGCAGTGCCCAACATACCATTCGGATGAGTGATGCCACCCCGTTCCGGGAACGTTCTCGTCGCCTTGCCCCTCGGGATGTGGACGATGTGAGGAACGCCATCCAAGACATGGAAACCGCTGGGATTGTGACGGAATCACGAGGACCTTATGCGTCGCCCATAGTGGTGGTGCGGAAAAAGAACGGGTCCGTACGACTGTGTATCGACTATCGGACACTGAACAACCGCACGATCCCGGATCAATACAACCTTCCGCGCATTGAAGAGATCCTGAATGCGCTGAATGGGAGTCACTGGTTTAGCGTGCTGGACCTCCGATCAGGGTACTATCAGGTGCCCATGACGGCGGAAGACCAGGAGAAAACGGCTTTCGTCTGCCCCCTGGGATTCTATCAATTCACCCGTATGCCCCAAGGTATATGTGGGGCGCCTGCTACGTTCCAAAGGTTGATGGAAAAGACAATCGGGGACATGATTCCCCGGGAGTGCCTGGTGTACCTGGACGACATCATCGTCTTCGGAAGGACTCTGGAAGAGCACGAAGAGCGGTTGTTTAAGGTGATCGATCGTCTGGGAAACGAAGGGTTGAAATTGTCCCTAGACAAGTGCCGATTTTGCCATACCTCGGTGACCTACGTGGGGCACATCGTGTCCGCCAAAGGGATCGCCACCGACCCTGCCAAGGTAGAGGCCGTGGTGAACTGGCCTCGCCCAGAGAACGTCACAGAGCTGCGATCCTTCCTGGGGTTCTGTGGGTATTATCGCCGCTTCGTGGAAGGGTACTCGAGCAAGGCTAAACCCTTGAACAATCTGTTGAAGATATACCCTTCCGAGACCGGGAAGAAGGCTGTACCAGCCCGCCAACCGTTTGGTGACAAATGGACCTCTGAGTGTGAGCAGGCCTTCCTGAAGCTGAAGAAGTGTCTGACCGAAGCGCCTGTACTTGCTTATGCGGATCCCGAACAGCCTTACGTCCTGCATGTGGATGCTAGTCTAAATGGACTAGGCGCCGTCCTGCACCAGAAGCACCCGGAGGGCCTGCGGCCGGTAGCTTACATCAGCCGAAGCTTGACACCCAGTGAGCAGAGATACCCCGTCCACAAGTTGGAGTTTCTGGCTCTCAAGTGGGCGATCACCGAGAAGCTCCACGATTACTTGTACGGTGTCACCTTCGAGGTAAGGACGGATAACAACCCCCTCACGTACATCAATACGTCGGCCAAACTAGATGCAGCAGGCCACCGATGGCAGGCCGCCCTCAGTAACTACAGCTTCTCCTTGAAGTATAAGCCGGGGCCATTGAATATTGGGGCGGACGCCCTCTCCCGAAGACCAGGACTACTCGCTACCCCCGATGATGAGGAATGGGAAGAACTTCCCGGCCCCGGAGTGCGGGCTATGTGTAAAACTGCAGCCATAGTTAATGACCAAGTGGCCTTCTCCGAGTTACGAGTGATCGACTCTTTGGGATGCCAGTCGCAGGCTGTCCCCGCCGCCTACTGCGACCCAAAAGGGATGCACCTCACGCACGACAAGGTGTTCCGGTGGAAAGATCTGGTAGACTACCAAATTCGAGATCCGGTCACTAGCATCATCCGGCACGCCGTTGAAAAAAGGAACCCAGCCCTTCTGAAACGTGCGCCCAATGACTTGGTGGCCTTACTCATGCGAGAATGGGACAAATTTGAAGTGGACAACTGCTTGCTCTATCGGGTGGTGCAATATCATAATCACCCGGATAGGAGACAACTAGTCCTACCCAAGAACTTACAATACCTGGTGTTGAAGTCCCTACACGATGAACACGGGCACCTAGGTGTAGAGAAGACTTTTGGGCTAGTCCGAGACCGGTTCTTCTGGCCCAAGATGAGGGAAGCGGTGGAACAACACTGCCGCCGTTGTTCCCGGTGCATTCAACGCAAGACGTTGCCTACCAGAGCAGCTCCCATGGCCCATCTTAAGAGTTCTGGTCCGATGGACTTGGTGTGTATGGACTTTTTATGTATCGAACCTGATAGCCGAGGCATCGGTAACGTGCTGGTCATCACGGACCATTACACCCGATATGCACAGGCCTTCCCCACAAAAGACCAGAAGGCTATCACGGTCGCGAAAGTTCTATGGGAAAAGTTCTTCGTGCATTACGGTCTTCCAAACCGACTTCACTCCGACCAAGGGCGAGATTTTGAGAGTACTCTGATCCGAGAATTACTTAAAATGCTGAACGTCGCCAAGTCCCGGACGACTCCGTACCACCCCGAAGGAGATGCTTTGCCTGAACGATTCAACAGGACCCTGTTGGACATGCTTGGAACTCTGAAGGGAACGCAGAAAGCAGAATGGAGTCGTCACGTAGAAACGTTGGTACACGCGTACAACTGTACTCGCCATGAGTCCACTGGGTTCTCCCCGTACTTCCTCATGTTTGGGCGGGAGGCAAGACTCCCCGTAGATGTGCGTCTTCGAGTCTCAACGGATGGGATACACAATGCTACCCATTTCCAGTATGTGCAAAGGCTAAAGGACAGTTTGCAGCAAGCTTACCAACAGGCTGAGAAGTCTACAGCTAAACTGAATGCTGGCAATAAGAGACGATACGACAATAAAGTCAAATATCGAGAGTTACGTCCTGGGGACGCTGTGTTACTTCGTAATTTGGGAGTCCCCGGAAAACATAAACTGGCAGACCGATGGAGAGATGGCGTATATGAGGTAGAGTCACAGATGCCCGGCCTCCCGGTCTATCGCATCAAAGACACAGACGGCCGGGTAAAGGTGTGGCATCGTAATCACCTTCTCCCTATTCCCCAAGTGGGAGGCGAAGAAGAAGAAATACAGGCCACACCGCTCAACGGTGAGTCCGATCTATCAGAGGTGGGTCAAGAGACTGTAAATAACGAGACCCACTCTGAAACTCCTGAAGACCCTATGGAGGGACCCTCTCAAAGGGACTATTCCACAGAAGGGGCATCTCCCGGAGGAGCTACGGGTAAAGGGCCCCGTAGGCCAACGCCTACTAAGGTGGCACCAACAGGCCAGCCTTTGGATCCACAGAGCCCGTGCTTTGTGCCTAACAGAGACTGTTCAGAGACATTTCTCCCCTCAAGGGACGAGGCTGAGCCTCAGGACTGTACTTATTACTCCCCAGAGGGAGTTGCTGAAGAACAACTCCGTAGGAGCCAAAGGGCCAGGTACCCTCCAACTCGGGTAACCTATGATCAAATGGGGGCACCCCAGTATGAGGCTCAGCAGTGGTCTCGGAGCAAAATCCAATCCGTGATTGTGATGCTCACAGAATTGTGTAACCTTGTTTAAAGTTGATGCAATGTGCTAAGTTGTATTAGTACCAGATGCATTTTTATTATATAACGGTTGTGTATAGTAGTAAGTTATGTGGTCCAAGCGGGGACGTTGGAGTTTCACCAGGGGGAGGATGTAGCCAGGTCCCCCTCGCGCACTTGCCCCCTCCCTTGTCCCCCCCCCTCGCGCACTCGCCTCCTCCTTCACCGTTGCGAGCGCGCGGTGTTGCTGTGCGGCCGGTTGCTAGGGAAGCGGGTCGGGCGGTTGCCGGGGACGCGAGCGGCGAGCAGGCCGGTTGCCGGGGACGCGATCGGGCCGTCGCTAAGGCCGCGATCGCGTTGCCACCGGTCCGGCGGCTAGCGGAGCAGGGCGCCGCCATGACAGTTAGCTCGCGCATGCGCAGGATGCCAGCTAGCGCGGGAGGCCCCTGATAGCTCGCGCATGCGTGAGGATAGACGGCCAGCCCCCAGGGTGCATAGGGGCAGAGACACCTGACGCCAGGGAGCCAATAGGGCTGAGGGATTTGCCCGGGAAAGGAGAGATACTTTTCGCGGGGTTTTGCAGTGACACAGGCAGTCAGGATCCGGACCAGCTAGGGGTAAGAGGTGGATGCAGGGGTCAGTGACCCTCTGCATTAGGCCAGCAGCCCCCAGGCCCCCAGTTAGGTCCTGAGCCACTTAATAGCTTGTGGAGTATAGGGACAGGCCCTAGATAGGGACACTGACCCATTTATTGGTAGCTTAGTCAGGGACACAGTGCTAAAGCCGTGCGGCCCTGCGAGGTGGGTTCTGGGCTCAGAACACTATCAAAGACCCTGGGACTAAGGTGATATTATCCGCGCTGGAATTCACCCAACGCGGTGTGGAGGACAACGTCGGATCGGGCGGAACTCCGGTGATATCGCGGTACACGTGGCTGGAGCCCGGGCAGGTAACCTGCAACTCACGTGCACCAACCAGGCCTATCACCAGACATAGTGGCTGCGCAGTCACACATACATATGCAGACATTGGTATATGATTTTGGGAGTGCAAGACATTTGGGTGGGGGTTACTGGACCTAGAGGTGGTAGCGTCCGCCGTGACGCCTAGAGGTGGTAGCGTCCGCCGTGACGCCTAGAGTGGTTAGCGTCCGCCGTGGCGCATGTGTTGAGATGTAATGTGATAAGTTGCTGCATGTAGTAAAGTTAATAGTTATATAGAGCTGTCTGTGTGGTCATTGTGTATTGTCCTGCGAGGAACTACTTCCCCTCTGGTGGGAGCCATCGCAGGTGGAGGCGCTGCATCATTAGTATTGTAATACATTGCCCCAGGTTCCCTTAGCGGATGCTCAGCCTTCTGTGAGCCAACAGGTATTGCACCACGCACCCCTTGGTAACATTGCATGTTCCCTCCACGCACGCGGTATATGCGATTGGGTGGGGTGATATGACCGTTACATATAGTTTATAGATCTAACACACAAACAGCATTTAAAGAACAAAATAAATAAATACCCTTCACTGAAAGCACAGTACTAGTTACTGGATGTGCCTTAGTTCCCCAACACTGAATTACCCTCACGTGACACTGCCCACACCTGTAATAGCCCTATGAGGGTGGGCAGAAATGTTTATTACCAGACGTAATCCTAATAGCATCTGGTTAACATGACATGTCAAAATGTTACATGACCGCTGAGTTATTGATTGATGGCACAGGTTATTAGGTGCAGTTGCTCACTTCTCTTGGGGTTCCCTGTAAGGCCCACTAATTTAATTGTGTGAAGCCGAGATGAGGAGGACACAAAGGACTATCCTATAGTGATATTTATTTCACCATTTAGTACCAACATTTTGGCTGAATGCAGCAGCCTCAATCAGGCGAAGAGCCAGTACTAAATGGCGAACTAAATCTCACTAAAGGATAGTCCCTGGTGTCCTACTCTTATTTATTGATGGTAATAAGTAGCCACTGTGCCTGACTGGTATTGCACCGACACAATACTAGGAGAACTTAAATTACACAAGGCGTGCCATCTTTGGTCAATGGCAAACCTGCACAAAAAGGTAGCTGACCGATGAAAAAAAACATATCCTGCTCAAGAAAATATGGGACATTGGACCATGAGGGGAAAGATGACAAAGCAACATCAGAGACTCCAGAAAGGTTAAGGACAAGGTGTGAACATCAGGCCTCAGTTCTCACTAATTTTTATCACCGGTCTCATGTATTCTTATAGATGCTTCCTCTGATGCAGAATTAAAAAGGCCAAATTATAATGCATTGCTTATTTCCTTGGAACAGAACGGGAGACCAACACAATAATGCAAAGGATATGGCACACATTCAATTTTGGATTTCTTTTTGTAGTTGGTTTCACAACACACTGCGACAAGAATTTGCATGATCTTCAATTCCTTTTAAATAAGTGACTCTTAAAAAAAAGGTAGGGAGGTCAATAAATGAATAGCTTTTAAGGGGATCACCTGATTATAATCCGGACAACCAGCAATTACGTCTTGTAGAAACAGTAGGGATCTTAATAACTTTACACTTTAACTACCTAGTAAAACTGAAAGGCAACCAAACTCTTGCAGGGCCTTATTATATATTGTATGTGGTACTGCCACATACCAAGCTCATATCGAAAAATACAGATTTCCCTTCACGTGTGCAAACCCTGTAGAAGGGTGAAGGGGATATAAAGGTAGAAAATGATCTGGGCTATTAATAGAGCTGCAATCCCACACTTTGGTCGCCCTGCTTTGCTGCCTCCCTACACGGGCAACATGCAAACACCTTACAAGCCAGCTCCATCCGTCTCTGACTGACAGAGAGATAGCATGCTGGCTCCAAAGACTGAGATAAGAGGACGCAGGAAAAAAATCAAGTGGCATGTCAGTGACATGTTAGCAAATGATAGGCCTACTCCACTTTAGTCTGTATGACCAGTGATGCTTCCCAAGACAGCACCTAATACAAAAAAACTGTGTGCTAGAGAGTATTTCCTAAAGGTGTCAAAGAAAAAAAAAAAAGTCAGTGTGTTTCTCATAGAGCACGACAATAAGACACCCACCTCTCTCCAGTCTCCTCCTTGGGGGCTCTCACCCATATGCCTCTCACAGATGTCAGTGCAGTCTCACAGTCACAAGCAAGAATATGCCCATAATGGTGCCATCCTTTGCTTAAGCACATACACATCCTCACTCACTAAAAAGGTCTTGTACCAGAGAGGGGGGCAACAAAGAAGAACCTTGCTCTCTACGAAGCATAGCAGGCAGACCTGGATTAACCCATTCGGTGCTGAACCGGCCTGCTGCTTGCACACCCAACACATTTACCCCCCCCCCCTCTCTCTGCCTAGCACCCAAGAGGTTAAAGGAAAGCACAAGGGCCCCCAACCCCGGAGCAGCGTGACATGCTTAGATAACAGCTGGACTGCTTCACCCTGATCCTCTGATAGGCATGATCTGCATGATCTGCATGGGGGTGCTGGTGTGTCATGGGAGCACGCATCAGCTGATCTCCTGCAGACCCTGCCAAGGCAGGAGGGCTCGCTTATGGGTTTATCCCTGGTAACCCATTGCATACATGCATCCATCAACCACTCACCCAGTGCAATGTAGCGTCGGTTCACCCCCGTCTTGGTTTCAATCTTCTCCAAGATGTCAGTGCAGATGTTCTTCTGGTGGAGGAACTTCTCGAAGCTGTCCTTCAGTGCTGCAGCCATGGTTGTTGCCCTCCTGCTGATTTGCCCTCCTGTAGCAGTGAGTAGGAAGGGGGTTTGTGGGAATGAGGCAGCCTGTGTTGCTGTCTGTGATGTTGCCTCCTGTGTCTGACAAACACACACACACACACACACACACAGGCAGGCAGGGCTCCTCTGCTCGCTCGGTGAGAGGGGAGGGGAGCAGGCGGAGTTACTGGATATCTGAGCTTCTCGTCAGCGTTCAGCACAGCGAGCCAGAGCAGCCAGCTGCCACCTCCTCCTGCCCCCCTTTCCATTACACCGAACTGCTGCAACCACACCCATGCCACACTGCAGCAGTGTTCAGAGCATGGACAGCACATCCTATTGTCAGGGAAGAGCAGCAGCTGTGGGGGAAGTGGAATGGAAACCAATGCACAGTTACAGAGTTCAATGAATTGTCATAGAGCAGAGGCCTGTCAGATGTGGGGTCTCAGTCCGGGGAGGCAGCAGCAGCATTTATTTTTCAGCTTTAGTTATCTCAGTAATATTAATGGCGTCCCAAACACTATTGTTTCCTTAACCCTGTCCCCATCGATGCCAGAATGGCCTGCAATAGCATTGCAGACGCTACTGGCAGCACCGGGATTATGCTGATGCTATGCACAGGTTAAATGTAATTCTTGGGTCATATTGCCTTTGTATCAATTATTATAACTGCTTGGTGCCAGGGTAAGACTCGCTGACGTAGATTGCGGCGATGTAACGTCGCTTCTGCAATGACACTTGACACTGTTTTGTAGCCACCATCTTATCAATATTCGGCACTAGAGATTGACCGGATACAATTCTCAATACCGAACTCAAATGTTCATCCGACAGACTTGATCGTGCTTTTGACTTGTTAATCTTCACCGCTAAAAAGTGTTGTTTGCAAATTTAGCTGGTTGCAAATAATGGTAAAGTAGTCGCTGTGTTCACATACTGTACAAAGCCGGAGAACGGATTTGGAATAGATATTGATAAAACTGTGGTACACCAACTTCACTAAACTTAGTCTTTGAAATGGTGTCGCACTGCAGGTTGACCAGCTCTGTCTGGATATCCTTGTGACAGGGCCTTAAGACCTGTCTAAAAGGGCTCCAAATAGAAAGCCTGGATCTGGCTGATGAGTCCACTAGTGAGCTGGTTAATTGCAGCTACAGACAATTAGCCCATCTCCAGCTGGCTCGTCAGTCAGGTAGAAAAGCCTCCTGTGTAAACTGCAGGAAATCTCTCTAGCATTAAGGAGGAGTGTGCTGACAGAGAGCGGTCCCAGGGAACTAGGACACCGTGATTACTGGAACCCATCAGAGGGTGCACCCCACGGACACCAACCCAGGCTGAGGGAAAGAGCCCCCGATAACAGATACCTCTCTGGACTTTGGGTCAGAGATGGTGAGGCCTATCTTCTCAGCATTGCAGATAGGGATTGGGAAGTGTGAGTTGGCCCTTACAATGGCTTTGGCTGTTTTGTGCTGCCTTAAAGCTGTGTTGTTTTTGGAAGATACGGGCTAAATAAAAGCCACTGTTTATTTCCCCAATCTATGTCTCCCTGGTTGTACCTCTGCACTCGTCTCCTACATATGGTGTCAGAAGTTGGGATGAGAGGTGGCCCTTGAATTTCAGAGGGGCCCCAGAAAACGTCCGGGAAAATTATTGTGCTTTTGTTTGACTACAGTTCCTGCAACAGCTTGAGCAACAAAACCATGAACAAAAGAACCAAGTGGAAAAGTGACCAGAATTAAAGGGGTACACATCCAGGCAGAAAAGCTACACTGTGCTGGAGAAAGCCACATAGCCACAGTCTGACTGGGGAGGACTACGATAGGCAGTGACCCATGCAACGTACTGACTCTGTGATTAAAGTCTACCCCACCATATGTATGAGAGGAAAAAAAACCCGTAGGTTTTTTAAATGGCCGCTCAGAAAAAATAAGTCTACAGAGACTCTTGCGAGAGTTACGAACTCTGCAAGTGAAGTCTGCCCATCTGTATGACTGCCAGCTGGGGTTCTAGCATTTACAGAAAATCACTGCAATGGCGCCTCCCAAGGGCAGGGTGAAGAATCGACTTCATACCGCCAAAATGGAACACTGTATGCACCGAAAAGGCAGGTCTCTACAACCATGAATATGATTGACGACAGCAAGCGCAGGACCAGTTGAATGCTGAATATTTCTGCCAGCTAATGCAACTACAAGAAAAGCATGGTGAGTGCAGTGAAACACCTGAAGTTTCAAACAAAGGAGACCCTGGTATCCCCGATGGGATGGAGTTGTCCAAAGCGAAAAGGCAGAAAAAGAAACAAGGTTTTCCACTTACCATGGAAGGGTCAGACATGTCCACAGATCTCGCGGGGAAAAAGTGGGGCCGAGATGTCCTGCAGCCTAGAGCAAACGGAGGATTCATCCTGGAAATGACAGAATCGCCAGAGTGCCCAAGGCAGAGGTCGTGTACCCCGAAAAGTGTCTCACCGATCCTGATAGGGAGAAACCCTCAACAAGTCATACCAGGGTCGTGGAGCTGGACCAAGTGAGTGACGATCCCTTGACCAAACCTGCAGATGCACTTCCAACACACCAGGAACAATTGTTTAAAGAAGTTCTGGGCAAGCAAGCCAGATACATTGCCCTACTACAGCACCAGCTATTCCAGCAGGGTGACAGAAGGATCAACTGTTGACGGCTCTGGAGACGGTGAACACATATTACCACCGTGCACAAGAGGCAGTCGCTTGGACAAAGTTATTGCTGGCTTGCAGGAGGAGGCACAAAAGAAGGCTCTCTGTCTCAGTGTACAGCTTGGAATATTTCAGAATGAGTCTCTGTCTCGGCGCAGAAGTTCTCAAAAGGAGTTTGACAGCCTCAGTACGGAGCTCGAAGTCTCTCGGAAAGAGATTCACAGTCTCCGTGCCGCACTGGAAGTTTCTCAGATAGAGTTTCACAGTCTAGGTGTGACGATGGGGAGGATTTGGCCCGGGATTAAAGGGGTTACACCCCAATTGACCACCCCCTGACCTCACCAGGGAGACAAGGGGTTAACTGGGCTGAGGTCAAGAAATGTGATTTAACCCTTGTCATAACATGAAAATGTGTATTCCCCTGTCCCCAGGTTTTATTGTTATATCAGTGTCTGCATCACACACACTAGGATCCATCCGGGAGTACAAGGGTTAATAGTTCTTTAATGATTATAGCCCTTTGTGTAATTTTCCCGCCTTTTCAGGCACCATTTTGCAGGGTCCCATAGGCCGCCATTAGGGCTCAATGCATTCTAATGGCGAATCTTGCTGTTTTGGTCCTGTTTCCTGTGAAGACCAGCAGATGGCATCCGAGAGGAGGAGCGGCGGTTTCCCATTGTAAGTCAATGGGCCCATTGACTTCAATGGAGATTCCTCGAAGGAGCTTTCCAGGAACGAGTTGGCTGCCGTCCAAACCACAAACCCGCAAAGCGGATACTTTTTATAAAAGAGAGCTTTGATCACTTATTAGCCAAGTTCAACGACAAGTGGCGTGGGAATAAACAGTTCTAGAGCACCTAGAAATAAAATTCTTTCTGCCCCTATTTCCTAGACCTCCCCCCACTCGACCACAACCGGGTCCCCGAATCCTGGACCCCCGATAAGGGTCGAACCGAGAAGAGCGGGTCGCGCCATAGGTTCCAATGGCGGCGGCAGAAACAGCTCAAGAAAACGGCTAAGTGTGAAAAGCTGAAATTTGGGAATCCATAGCTCTGGTTCCGGAGGGTCCAGAGGATCAGGGTTTGGGGTATCTGTAGTCACTGCTCCGGCATCGCTGCAGAACCATCCTTGACCCTCTTGGATAAACCCGACGGAGTATGGACCCCCTTGAAAGTTCGGGACTTTTCCCATAGACTCCAATGGCGGCCAATCTCCATTGACCGGCTATGGTGGAAAACCCCCATTGACTTCAACGGCGGCGTCGCCCCGTTGAAAGTCTATGGTGGCGGATTCCCATAGCCGCCAACGGCGGCGGTTTGCCATTGAAAGTCTATGGCGGCGGAGCCCGTTGTTTTCAATGGGGATTTAGTGAAAAACCGTGATTTAATTTACAGCGGAGTTTTTTGTATTAAAATAGGAAACGGTTTAAGGTGTATTTGTGTAACTCCGGTTCTGAAGGTCGTAGCAAGTCGCAAATTGGACCATAGGGTGTCCCAGTTCCGGCATTGAGAACTGGGAAGTTTGGACCCGCTGGATCCAACGGAACCGGATATTTTAATATGTTTGTGTTTTATCTTTAATACTGTGTCCCAAAGCAGGGATAAAACCCAGAGAAAATTCCTTTGCATACCAGGGTAGCAGATGGCCAGAGAGGCGACCCAATGTCTATGACTTAAGTATTGTTCAAAGGATTTTGTCACCTCCACTGTTTACATGAGGGCGGAGAATACTCAAACCAGAGCAGTCTATAAGTGTCCCATTTAACACCTTACAACAAAGAATATCCTGGCTGGAATCCAATCTGGTAGACTAGCTGGCATTCCTGATGCAAATAAGGGGCTACAGAAATGAGACCCCAGAGTTCTAATGCGCATGTGCCAACTAGCAGGGGGGCATGGATCAAAATGTGTTCCCAGGTTAGTGAGTGGCTACAGGTAATTGAAAACCAATCACCTGTACTTAATGTTAAGGATAGGGTTACAAAAGGTATATAATCTGTGGTCAACCCTTTGTCCTATGTTAGTTGTTGTTCTTCTATACCATCTTGATTGCTGAGAGAAATGCTATGCAATGTCTTGGGATGAGGAAGATTGTTGTATGAACTGCCAGTCCAGATGTGACTGTTTCATCATTTCCATCTTTAAGTAAGTGTCCATATTTTGCCTGTTATTTGTATAATCTGTTGTGTTCACCTTTATCAAGGAATAAATTATATTTTATCATATCTAAGTCTCGTCCCAGTTCAACCCAGTTATATATATATATTATTATATATATGTGGTGTAAATTGCAGCCTGTCATAAAGTCATCGTCACACTAGGTACCGAGCGGGAGATATTCCAGAAAGAGGTCCATACTCTCAATATAGAGCTGGATGTCTCTCTCCAGGATGTCAACAGTCTCTGGACAGCGTTGGACATATTGCAGAACGAGGTTCATACTTTCCACATAGAGTTAGATGTCTCATACCAGGAGATCAGCAGTCTCCGCACAGAACTGGAAAGCTCTAAACGGGAATTTCACAGTCTAGTGGCGGAGCTGAAAGTATCTCAAAAAGATGTCCGCAGTCTTAGTACTGATCTTGAAGTCTCTCAGAAAGAGCTTCACGCCCGTAGCCTTGAGCTAGAAGTCTTACACCAGGAGTTCTGGAGTCTCAACTCAGAAGTGCGTAAATGGAAGGAGGACTACGAGAAGGCAAAGGGTTATAGAAACTGGAAAGAACTAATAGAAACCAGACAAAAGAGGTGTCATATCCGGCGGATGAAGCCAGTACAGGTGAAGAGAAGCTTCAAAAAGAAGTTAAGGAGAAGGAACAAGTCCAACGTGGAAAGTTGGAAGTACAGTTTGCACTGGAAGAAGCAGGAAAAGAGCAAATCCCTGCAATTGGAACTCTCTCGGATCAGAAAGACTCTAAAAGAAGAGAAATGTGCTAACAGTCCAGAAACACGGCTGAGCTCTCATCAAAGGAAAATTGGGGAGAGATGGGTACCTGTGAAAACACTCCGATGCTTGTCATACAGGCTGCTTACCGAGGAATGACCTCTCTATGGAAAAGGGGGTTGTACTTTTGCAGGTAAACCCGTGAGGGATAAGGAAGCTGTAGGCTGGGGTCCCCTGGTATGGGAGGAGCATCCAAATGGCGCTACTGCATTAGAGATACCTGCCAGGCATCACTTACCCACACATTGAAGAATCGGTCAGCTTAGAAAAAATAATACGTCAAGAAAGGGTGGCCCAAGATGCTAAGTCTACAGACTACCAAACGGAGGACATGGACCTGGAGTATACTGATGAGGGCACCCTTCATGATGGCAGGGGTAAGTAGAAAGGTTTATATATATATATATATATATATATATATATATATACAGTGGTTGACAAATCACCAAAAAATCTACTCGCCACACAAAAAAATCTACTCGCCACACAAAAAAATCTACTCGCCACCTAGTACCAAACATGTGCTGCTTGGGCCAATATTTACTCGCCCGGGGGTTAAATCCACTCGCCCGGGGCGAGCAAATGTATAGGTTTGTCGAACACTGTTTATATATATATATATATATATATATATATATATATATATAAAAAAGGAAAGAGAAAGAAACAGGCGCACACCTAGTGCATTACCACAATAAAAATGTATTGAATGAACATAAAATCTTACAAATGCCCACTCACAAAAGTACAGCAAATATAGGCGTGTATGAGATAGGCTCTCATGTGCCATGCAGCTCGATCACCAGCGTCCGTCCGCAATCAATGGCGTCGTCACGTGAGTCACCTCCGTGGAACCGGGACCGGAAGAGGGGTCCTTCGCCTTCGGTGTTCGATCGAATAGGTCCCTCCAGGAAACAGACACCTCCAGTATAACTGATATGTTAGGTTGTAAGCCGGGAGAGCAGCACACGGGAGCCAGAGTTCTACAATCAACCTGCAGTAATGTTCGTGGGCAAATGGCGGCCAAAATCTAGCCACGCCCTACGCGTTTCGTCATCAAATGACGACTTCTTCAGGGGATACCCTCCAAGCACAAGTCCTTGGTATTTATAAGGAGGTAACAAGTAATTTAGCCAATAAAGCAATAAAACAGTTAATTTAGTCAATACATATATAAATACCTTGAATGGAACAATTATACAATGCATATGAGTATAAACATACGAGGAGCACATATTGTGAGGACCCCATTGATTATTAAGGAGTAGTGTACAAACTGTGAATAAAACAACAATGCTGATGTTATCAATATAAATATAAATAATTGAGTGGATGATTTGGAGATAAATCAACAAACAAACAGCACTAAAAAGTGTATTTTGATTAGATTACTGGAAATTATTTCAAGACAGACAAAAAAGATGAATTTGATAAAACATATCTGAGGAATACATTAGAAACTAACTCATTGGGTAGCAATATACATATCAATATGATATAAGTGATCTAGTCTAATCTATATTACTTAATTGTTTATTATATCTCAAACAAAGAGACCAATATTAAAGTGACACACTATTACTAAATTATATAAATGATTTTTTATATATAAATAAATAATTAATTTCCTATATAAAACTACTTAGAAAGCAACATCAATACAAATCGCTAATATCTAATTTGAACCAATGATCAATGACATCATATACATTAATCCATAATTGCCACCAGAATAATTAACTAATATATCACCAAAATAGTTACCCATTGTTTGGATATCAGCATGGAGTCAGAGGAGGCAAAGTTAGATGGATCCAAAGCAACGACAGAGAAAAGGAAGCGAAGGTGACTTGAATGTGATAGTGAATGTTGTGATGATTAATTTAAACATGTGCATGAAAGATGTTGTCATACTTAATATAGAAATATAATAAATTGTTGTGTTGGTGACTGTGATCTAATGAGAATATATACATATATATATATTAAGTGTGTGTGTAAATAAATATTAACATGAGAATATTGGTGTTTAATGCATAATAATATGTATATGTGTGAATGTGAAGGATTTGAAAATAATATATGAAAGGAATAAAGATAAACCTATGAATAGAAATAAAAATAAAAAATATAATTAAAATAAAAATCAAAATAAACTAATATTAATTAAAAATAAATGAATAGATAAATAAAAAATAAAAATAAATATTGACCATTTGTGGAAGTGAATCGTACCGAGCACGAACTGACCAATACCCTAGATGAATGAATTGAACCACAATGACCAGACAGAAGACCATAGCCCAAAGGGAATGCTAAGCATTCAATCCAGACCTCTGGAGAACACCCCTTGGGGTGTTCAAACTATGGTACTAATGTCAATGTGGTCATTGTGTCCCTTGGGATGGGTGGTATCCAAAATGTACATCCAGTAAGTTTCTCGGGTACATAACTTATGAAAGCGATCTCCTCCCATATAGGAGGGGGGGATGAACTCAATGCCCATAGCAGAAAGGGATTTAGGATCTTTGTTGTGACTAGTGCAAAAATGACGGGAGAGGCTGTGTGTTTGACACCCATTTATAATATTTCGCCGATGCTCCAAGAACCGTGTACTAAGAGCTCTTGATGTACGGCCTATATATTGTGTGCCACATTCGCATGAAATGGGATACACCACATATTCTGTTAGACAATTTATATGGCCTTTTATTTCATATGCTGTACCATTTGAGTGTGATGCAAATTTATTAGATTTTGTCAAATGTTTACAGGTGAGACACCGGCCTCTTCCACAGCTAAAGTTCCCCACCTTCAGAACCAAATCTTGATTAGTAATCTTTTTGGTTTTGAGTTTACTTGGTGCCAGCAATGTTTTAATACTCCTCGCTTTTCTGAATACAGTTGGAGCATATTCAGGTACTAGGTGGCCAATTACAGGATCATTGCGTATTATTTTCCAGTGACAATTTAAAATATTTCTAATTTGGTGAGCAGACTGATTAAATTGTGTGATAAATTTTGGTGCATTATTTGATTTGTACTCCTTTTTTCTACTTGCACGCAATGATTCAGATTTTTTTTTTGATTGTTCCAGTAGTGTATCTCTTTTAATCAGACTTGCATCCTGAAATGCTTTGTTGACAACAGAGACATCATATCCCTTCTCCATAAACTTCTTTGATAGATCCCTCCCCTGTAATGTAAAGTCAGAGTCCTCTGAACAGTTACGCCTGATTCTGTAGAACTGACTTTTAGGCACGTTGTTTAGCCACTTTTTATAGTGGTTGCTGCCATAATGTAAATAGCTATTGGCTGACACTGATTTAAAATGTGTTCTTGTTTGAATCTGATTTTCTTTGCCAATACTGTATATAGTTCCAAATGCAAAAAGACAATGGTGCTAGGGTGTACAGTATGTGTAAATTTAAGGCCCATCTCGTTAGTGTTAAAGGATGATA
Source organism: Ascaphus truei (assembly GCF_040206685.1). Classification (NCBI taxonomy): domain Eukaryota; kingdom Metazoa; phylum Chordata; class Amphibia; order Anura; family Ascaphidae; genus Ascaphus; species Ascaphus truei. The sequence goes on along the minus strand of NC_134483.1, from coordinate 224,548,208 downwards.
GAATCTCCTCCAGGATATCCCTATCACCATCCCAAATAAAAATAATATCATCTATGAAACGGCCATAGTATACCAGACCACCCCTCAGACTAGCATTCTCCCACACATGGGTACTCTCCCACAGTCCCATGTAGAGATTAGCATAGCTGGGGGCAAATCTGGTACCCATAGCCGTTCCACAGATTTGTAAATAATATGTGTCTTCAAATAAGAAATAATTGTGACTTAAAATAAATTGAATGCATGCTAAAAGAAAAGTTTTTTGTGAAGGGTGAAGGTTAGTGTCTAATTCAAAAAAGTGATTAATAGCCTGGATACCTTTGGTGTATTTCTCTCTAAAAAAAAAACAATTTATTATATTTCTATATTAAGTATGACAACATCTTTCATGCACATGTTTAAATTAATCATCACAACATTCACTATCACATTCAAGTCACCTTCGCTTCCTTTTCTCTGTCGTTGCTTTGGATCCATCTAACTTTGCCTCCTCTGACTCCATGCTGATATCCAAACAATGGGTAACTATTTTGGTGATATATTAGTTAATTATTTTGGTGGCAATTATGGATTAATGTATATGATGTCATTGATCATTGGTTCAAATTAGATATTAGCGATTTGTATTGATGTTGCTTTCTAAGTAGTTTTATATAGGAAATTAATTATTTATTTATATATAAAAAATCATTTATATAATTTAGTAATAGTGTGTCACTTTAATATTGGTCTCTTTGTTTGAGATATAATAAACAATTAAGTAATATAGATTAGACTAGATCACTTATATCATATTGATATGTATATTGCTACCCAATGAGTTAGTTTCTAATGTATTCCTCAGATATGTTTTATCAAATTCATCTTTTTTGTCTGTCTTGAAATAATTTCCAGTAATCTAATCAAAATACACTTTTTAGTGCTGTTTGTTTGTTGATTTATCTCCAAATCATCCACTCAATTATTTATATTTATATTGATAACATCAGCATTGTTGTTTTATTCACAGTTTGTACACTACTCCTTAATAATCAATGGGGTCCTCACAATATGTGCTCCTCGTATGTTTATACTCATATGCATTGTATAATTGTTCCATTCAAGGTATTTATATATGTATTGACTAAATTAACTGTTTTATTGCTTTATTGGCTAAATTACTTGTTACCTCCTTATAAATACCAAGGACTTGTGCTTGGAGGGTATCCCCTGAAGAAGTCGTCATTTGATGACGAAACGCGTAGGGCGTGGCTAGATTTTGGCCGCCATTTGCCCACGAACATTACTGCAGGTTGATTGTAGAACTCTGGCTCCCGTGTGCTGCTCTCCCGGCTTACAACCTAACATATCAGTTATACTGGAGGTGTCTGTTTCCTGGAGGGACCTATTCGATCGAACACCGAAGGCGAAGGACCCCTCTTCCGGTCCCGGTTCCACGGAGGTGACTCACGTGACGACGCCATTGATTGCGGACGGACGCTGGTGATCGAGCTGCATGGCACATGAGAGCCTATCTCATACACGCCTATATTTGCTGTACTTTTGTGAGTGGGCATTTGTAAGATTTTATGTTCATTCAATACATTTTTATTGTGGTAATGCACTAGGTGTGCGCCTGTTTCTTTCTCTTTCCTTTTTTCTAGATATCACTAGGGACTGGTGATCCCTTTGAAACGGGCTGCAAGAAACCAAAGACACTACCACTGGAACAGGACTTTATGTATTGAAGGTTTTTTATTACATTTTTATTTTTTGGCAATGTTTTCTATTTTTTACCTAATAAATATATTTTTTAGATTTTTTATTTTTACTCTTTAGGGTCAATTGCCAGGAGATTGGATTGATATTGTATTTTTAAAGTTCAACCATAGTGTACTAGCCTTACTCTAGCTGCCCCTCTAAGCATATTCTATTAGCTACTGCCTCTCTTATTATTATTTATAAATTAACTGGGTTATTTAGCGGCGCTACTTCATATTGTTTTTTTGGTTATATATATATATATACATCCCCCGGAAGAAACGCGTAGGGACAGTTAACATTGGAACCACGGTGGCTGACCTGCCTTGGCACCAGAGAGAGATCGTGGAGACGCAAGCAAAGTCCTTCCGGGTTCCAGTATCACATGCGTGTGAGCAATGGCGGACGCACGCTGCTGAGAAGCTCCATACAAGTGGACATTATCCAGCCTGGAGCAAACGGCGTTCTCAAACACTGGATACAGAACCATTCTGGAGATTGCAGAGCGGAGGTGACCGTGGAGTCTTCATTTGGTGCATGGGCAAGTCCCATAAAATGCCTGTTTTTATCAGACAAATTGTAAGTGTGCATTTGTCTTGTCCGTGATTTATTAATATGTTCATCTGATTTTACACAAGGATCGGGCGCTTTTTCTCTTTTCTTTTTCTAATAGGTACTATGGGAACTTGGTGAGCCCAAGAAGAAGCAGTCTGGACCTTTGTTTTATTCATTCATGGACTTCATTTGGACTTAAGTATTTTTTATAGTTCAGTTTTGGATTTTTCAATATATATTTTGTATTTATTGTTTAGTATTTTATTGCAATATCTTTTTTACATTATTTGCACATTTTTTACTTTTTGTTTGTTTTTTTACGATTTTTTATTATATTATCTTTTTGTAATATATATTTTTTTCTTATATAGGCTAGCACTGGTTGTTTCAGTTAACATTCTTAATCAATATTGATATTTGGTGCAACTTTTTGCCACACGTCACCAGCACAGCAGCAATTTAGGTGTGCTGGAAAAAGTGCGCTGTCTTTAAAACTGTTCATATATATATACAGTGTTCGACAAACCTATACATTTGCTCGCCCCGGGCGAGTGGATTTAACCCCCGGGCGAGTAAATATTGGCACAAGCAGCACATGTTTGGTATTAGGTGGCGAGTAGATTTTTTTGTGTGGCGAGTAGATTTTTTGGTGATTTGTCAACCACTGTATATATATATATATATATATATATATATATATATATATATATATATATATATTGGGCAAATGAGCTATTATCCATATCTGGATAATAGTTATTTTGCCCATTATTTTACTGTATGTGTTTGGGGGGGGGGGGGAGGAGGGGTGTGTATTTATTTCAATGTATTGCACATTTTACTTTGCCACAGGATTGGTACTGCAGGCCAGCGGGGACCTGTGGGGACCACCTGAGGGCCCCCCAGACACCCGTGGGGACCACCCGAGGGTGCTCAGACACCCACAGGGACCACCTGAGGGCACCCACGGCCTCTGTTATCAATCATGTGGGGGTAGAGGTGGTGGGTATTAGTGTTTATTGTGGGTAGCGGGGGTGGTTGAAGGGGGGTATTTGGCCCTTGGTGGGTAGCGGGAGGGGTTAACCCCTTCATTGCCTTTAGCGGTTAGCCAAGAGTATTCGGATTGGCCGGACGCCGCTCCAGGCTCCGCCCACCCTATGTACATGAGTTCAGGGATTGGCTCGTCAGTACCCCTCCTCCACCCATGGTGCTCCATGAGACTCAATTGCGGGACCCTATAAATTGCAGCAGCCGCTGAAAGTCAGCACAGACTGTTCCAGAGGACTGACTCACCACAGAGACTCGTCATCACTGTCGATTCGTATGACCAGAAATATATATTCTTTTCTATTCTTTGCACTAGTGTTTTCTGCTTCCTTATGCTTTGCTGTGTTTAGTATAGTTGGGTATATTACCCAAACGTATGGCTTTAAAGCTGCAGTTCAGTCAATATCCTGCATGTGTTTTTTTTTTAATAAATCAGTTCTGTAGTAAGAAAAAATAATTTTAGCATTTTCTGTTTTTAAAAAAACAACTTTGAAAGACCAATTTTCTTGTATTCTATTTTAACAACCATTTGCTAAGACACTGCCCCTTCATGTCCTGTCACAAGCCCTAGCACACCCCTTTGTCAGCACTGCCCTCCCTCTAGCACATGTCAGTGCAGGAGTGCTCATGAATATTCATGAGCTTCCACTGAGAGACTGAAGCAGAAGAAAAACAGATCCCTTCACTAATGATGTCACCAAATTTCGCCGATCAATACATGGAGAACGAATTGACCTGCAGCTATACAGTTCTTTAGGTAATCAGAGATTGCACACATGAAACTATTGAAGTAAAAAGATAAATTTAAAAAATAAATAAATAAACTGAACTGCATCTTTAATGTGTATTCTCTGATTTTGAATTTGTGGGCAAAGTCATAGGTGGTTAGTCACAATTCTAGGTGTTTCATTTAGGTGTTATTTACGCCTATCAGATAATATCTTTTATGCCTTATTCCATATCAGTATATCTTGATTCTGATCTAACAGCTAACGTTTTCCGTGTTACCATGTATATTCTCTGTATTTTGCGTTCCTGTGTGTTTCCGAGGTCTTATCCAAATAAATCTTATTTTATTTCCCTGCTTGTTTTGCCTTGTGACTGAACCCTTAAATATAAATGTGTTAAAATACCTGGGCTATCGTGACGAGCTTAAATCAGCAAACTCACACAGTATTAATATGTTATTCCCTCAGTAATAATGCTGAAAAAGAATAATTGACTGACAAAGGGTCTCCACCATTCCATGCATCTTTAGCCCTGCACTTTGCAACCTACTTAAAGTACCCGTCTGGCCACTTCCTGTCCTTCGGACGTCCCTGCTGCATCTCCTCCACACCCTCTACACTTGTTTTAAAAAAAACAATCATATTCATTTTATTCAAGCACATTGATACATGAAGAGTTTAAAAAGCCTCATAACAGTCTCTGGAATGCATATTGTCAACTTCTGTCAGTGTGATCGGAATTTAAAATGACCAAATGTTAATTTTGACCAAATGCAGGTTTTTTTTGGAATGGGGGAGGGGGGGGGGGGGGGGGGAATGAAAGCATTGCACACAATCGGCATAATCCTTTTCCTGTGCAATGCATTGCAGGCCATCCTAGCACAGGAGCAGTCTCACGTTTTTGGAGGGAAAAGCAGCACTTCATGTTCTGGCATCCAGTTATTTAAAAATAACCATGCAGCAATGTGTTAGTTGTACCGAGTGTATATAATGTTTCTAGCTGCTGACCAAAATCATCGCTGATTTCTGACCCTTATTCTTCACCAAGACTAGGGCCATTAGTACACTAGAGCCAGGCTTTCTTAATAATTAGGATGTATTTATTTTTATAATAACAATAGAGGACATGTCATTCTATCTGGAATAAATGAAACGTGTCTTCACATACAGGGAAGGTGCAGACAGTTGAAGCTTTACAAATCCTAATTCCTTGGCACAGAATTGGCCTCTGCACCGTAGCAGCCTCTCCATATTGTCTTCTATTTCCCACACGAGCCCATTCAACACAAGCAGCAGTTATAACAACTCTTTGAAGTGTTATCATTTTACCAGACTCCACACCATGTGCAAACGTTGGCCGGTGCCCAATACCAATATCATAACTGTATGCTGAAGTCATTCTTATGTGCCAACGTTCATTGGCTATAGGATAGTTAATAGTGGTCCTGAACACACTGCAGAATGAAGCTCTTAACATATCGATATGATTCACTGACGGTAGGGGGCAGCTAGGCTATCAAATAAAGGTTTTAAGTCCGTTTGGTTACCCCTGATCCGTGTGTTGGGTTTACAGTGTGTCAGCTCTTGAGCCCAGGGTTTGTACATGCATAACCTGTAATGTGCGGTAATAAAGTGTTTTATGTGTTTTTACCTTTCCAGGAGTGCCAGCAAGCAGAGATTGCTGTGGTAATGGTTTCAAGGTGGGTTTTGCGGAGAAAGTGTTGTCAGAGTTTGCCTAGTTAATCAGGGGCCAGAGTTGCTGGTTCCCCTAAAAATGTACCCAGGAATCAGGTCTAATTCCTGGATACATTAGGCACATGTCCCGGCAATATCTCCCCTTGAAAACGATGTGAGGTGTCCCTGAAACAGTCAAGGGGTCCTTAGGTTAATGGGGATCCCCAGTAAATGCCCAGGTCACCCTGAACCTAAACGGGGGTTCATGGGTTGGTTCCCTGTTTCAGCACAGACCAGAAAGGTAAAAGGGGCATAGGGATGTGAGGTGCCCCTGAAACAGTCAAGGGGTCTCTAAGTTAATGGGGATACCCAGAACCAGTCTTGGAGGTTCTGGGGATACATCAATCATCTATAAGTTTGTGAGGGGACTTTTAAAAGTTCAGCCCTAAGTTTATTGTATAAAGTGTGGGGAATATGGCTAGTAAGAAATAATGTGCAGCTTCTTATTCTATTTCCCATAACCCACAGACTTAGTATATTTTTAAAGTGTATATTTTATTGAACTGTGTGTTTTAAAACATATGCTTGTGCACAGTATTATGAGCTGGGACTTTCAGACTGCGCCACTGTGTCTACTCATACAGTGGAGATGAAAGCCATAGAGGATGTCTGAGGTGTCCAGACCATTTGGACAGGAGGGAAGGACAAGTATCCATGTTCTGAGATCAATGGACACCCTTTGCATTTCCATTGATCCCACCAGACTGGCCAATGCCTGTCACCGCGGGTTTCATTGAGGGAACCAGGGACAGAAGTGCCAAATTGCACATGCCCCTTGGTTCATTCAGATTTCCAGGTAACCCTGTTTTTTCTACCAGTTTGTCTTGGATTGGTTGCTGAGAATATTCTCACACTTCTGATAGGGGGTAGTATTCTGTGAATGAAAGTCAGAGGTATTATAACCCCTGGCACCCATCAGATTTTGGGAGTTCTCTAAGATTCTAATCAAGTTTTTCTAAGCAAGTTACTCCAGACCTCTGGAGAAAGGGGAAGGGTGGCATCTGGAACTGCAGACTGATTTCAGTTCTAAGACATGGCAGGCTAAATCTCAGTCAGGGAAAAATCCTTATGGAGTTTTCCCTGCACCTAGGAGAGTAGTTTGTACCCGAGTTCCCAAGTAAGTGTGTCTTTTTTATGTAGTTTGTGTAACATTGTGGGTTTGCCTTTTCCTGTGAATAAATTTACAATTTATTTCTGTGACAGGGTAAATAAAAGCCACCAGCTATATGCCTGGCAGACATATGTTTAGTCTGCAGTGCAGCAGTGATGAGGTTAACTTCAGCTGGGGAGCTCATGGCAATTAGTTGAATCCCAGCCAGCTGACTAATCAAGGTGTGTTAAAAAACCCAGGATGTGCACACATGCAGCCTAGCTGGACAGGAGACAGGAGTGAATTACTGAAGAGATTACTGATATATGGTCTGTCTTTTTGTATGCTGTCTGAAGCAGGGAAATACCCTGAAACTCTGGAGAGAGAACAGCTTGATTTAAGGTCTGTTTTGCAAAGTACATGTTTTATGAACTGTTGTGTTTGCCATGCTGAAGAGAAGCTATTTTGTTTGTCATGCTGAAGACAAGGAATTTTGTTTTGTCTGCTGAAGAAAAGCTATTTTTGTTTTGTGCGCTGTATATTTTTTAAGGCTAAATAAATAAGCCTTGTCAAAAAACCCCGCTTGTGTAGTTGCATGTACGCTGCAACAATTTCATTAACTTGTTTTGCTCAATGAATGATCCGGATAAAAAGGTGTAAATGGCCTGGTCTCCCGTGACATTCACATTACTCCGTTTCAAAAGAATACATAAATAATGTGCATTAGAACCACTACTTTTTTAATTTGCCAGCCCAGGGTACCGTTTATTATTTTTATCCTTACAGTTCCACTTTCCTTTTAAAGAAAATTTCATTTTACAAAAACTCTCTTCCTTTCTCTTTTTGTATCATGTTTATTGTTTTTTTTTTTTTTTTTTTAATATAATGAAATGTAGAGTGTATTTTTTTTAAAGACACTTTTACCAGGTTTCACTAACCCCTATACGGGTTATCGCACCGTCCCTCCTCATTATCTGCCTTTGACCTGAAGGTATGCAATCTCTCCCTTATCTCTGGGTAAATAGCAATACTGATGTTAATTAGTTTGCTCTGATGTATCCTATTTCTCTTGGAAAGTTTGCATTATTGTCCTGGGTGCAGTTTGTTGAACTAATGATAGTTCAACACAATTCCTTTGATATAAAAATTAACAAAAGTAAACCATGATGTATTCATTTTCACTATACACAGTGGCATAGCCAGAAATTTGCCGGATGTAGGCTATTTTGGGTTGGAGGTGGGCTACTAATAGTGTGGCATGCTGCCGGATAAAAGTAACGGTGCGCTAAGCGTGGGGTGCCACCGTAGTGACCTGGCATTGAACCAATACAGTCTAGTTATACTTCGTATAAGTGAAAAGTTCAGTCAGGTTATACTCAAGGTCAGTGTATACACAGAGTACAACCTGAGCACACTATACACTCACAGAGTACAACCTAAAATAGCAAATGTATGCCTGCCAGCAAGGTATTAGAGGGGAGCATTATCAACACAGAATACATTACCATAACATGCAAGCAACACTAAAACAGTGCAGCGCATACATAGAGATACCCCAAAAAATCTATCCTTGACATGGCAGTGGAAGTGTGACACACGGGGGGAAGGAGGGTTGGGACATGGAGTGGGGGAAGAGGCGGTGACACATGGGCTGGGAGAGAGAGGGTTATACATGGGGAAATTAATGGCATGGGGTGGGAAGTGAAAGGTGGAGCTGTGGGTAATATGGGTGACAGTGGCGGATTTCCCATCTGGCTGCGTAGGGTATATCCTAGAGCAGGGGAGCGCAATCTTTTTTCCCTTCGTCCCCCTGCCGGCTGTCCCCCTCTCCGCGCGCCCCTAACCCCGCCTTACCTCGGCTCAGGTGTTCTGGGCGTCATGACGTCATGTTGCCATGGCGACGCGTCTCCAGAAGCCGTCTGAGCCAAGGTCAGTGCAGCTTACAGAGGTCTTCGACGCTTCCCGGCATTTAATTTAAGTGCCTTCTGGAAGCGTGAGGGCCTCTGTAAACCCTGTGCCCCCCGTAGACAATCTCGTGCCCCCCAGTTTGCGCAACCCTGGCCTAGAGCAGCAATTTTTGGGGGGGATGGCAATGTTTGGGGGAGAAAATGTGTGCGTATGTGAGAAAGTATTACCTTCCAGAGCGCCCCCTTCCTGTAGCGTTGCGTCATCATGGCAACCCAACAAATTATGCCACATTACCATGCCACATGACGCCATCACATCAATAAGCTAGGGTAGAGGGCCACCCGCGAGCCTACAGGTGACAGAAACGTAAGTCTGCCACTGATAGGGGAGCAGTGGATGACATGGGGTAGAACTGGGTGACAGTCTCTATCTTCTCCTCACTTGCTCGCTCGCTCGCTGCTTCCACCAAGTCCTCCTTCCCTGCTTGGCCGGCTCACATGGTAGAGCTCTCATTTGGTAAGGCTCCCACTATATGTGGCTGTGCAATGTCGGAGTGCCAAGCTGTATGCTTACCGCCCAGCCCATTATTCAGGGGCTACGCCATTTTGGATTTTAGAGCAGGCCTTGGCCGCTTAGGCCCTACCCTGTCTACGCTCCTGGATACACACCATTTTGTGTACCGTACCTTAGAAAATCCTAAAATTGTGGTTTGTTGTTAACATAAACCCTCAGAGTAAGTATATGACTTGTAGCTTACACATTTTGATGGCAGATTGCCAGGACAGTAAATCATTTTGGCACATTTGTGGTTTAGTAGCCCTTGTAATTTCCTAGAAAACACCAAAACCTGTGCTATGTTTGGAACATTTGTGAAGTAAATTCCCATAGTAGCCTATCCATCAGTTAATCACCCTCATTATTACCCAAAGAATGTGTAATTTTCTCCTAGAGTATCTCACTAAAAAAAGTTTCTTATCCAGTGGCCAACATGAGATGAATCTGGAGCATTTAGTGTCACTATTTTTCCATTTGCAAACCCTGATTACCACTATTTTATGTACAAACCGATGATTGCGCTTTCTTTATAATGAAACAGAAAAGGGATTTATTTAAAAAAAGACTCAATTTCTGTTTTTAAAAGCATAAATATTGCCTAAACCTTTCTGAACGGTGGTCCAATCTCTTGAGATCAAGCTAAATACAGCTACTTACAGACTTAAACACACAGATACACAGTAAGCTAATATAAAGCCCAAACATGACCACAAAATATATAGTAGTGTGAAAAAGAAAGTACACCCTCTTTGAATTCTATGGTTTTACATATCAGGACATAATAACAATCATCTGTTCCTTAGCAGGTCTTAAAATTAGGTAAATGCAACCTCAGATGAACAACAATACATGACATATTACACAGTGTCATGATTTATTTAACAAAAATAAAGCCAAAACGGAGAAGCCATGTGTGAAAAACTGAGTACACCTTGTGATTCAATAGCTTGTAGTACCACCTTAAGCAGCAATAACTTGAAGTAATCGTTTTCTGTGTGACTTTATCAGTCTCTCCCATTGTTGTCCCACTCCTCTTTACAACGTTGCTTCAGTTGATTGAGGTTTGTGGGCATTTGTTTATGCCCAGCTCTCTTAAGGTCCAGTCACAGCATTTCAATCAGGTTGAGGTCTGGACTTTGACTGGGCCATTGCAGCACCTTGATTTTTTTTCTTTTTCAGCCATTCTGTTGTAGATTTGCTGGTGTGCTTGGGATCATTGTCCTGTTGCATGACCCAATTTCGGCCAAGCTTTAGCTGTCGGACAGGTGGCCTCACATTTGACTCTAGAATACTTTGGTATACAGAGGAGTTCATGGTGGACTCAATGACTGCAAGGTTCCCAGGTCCTGTGGCTGCAAAACAAGCCCAAATCATCACCCCTCCACCACCGTGCTTGTGTGAGGAGTCTGGGATCGCGGCACCGTGCTCTGGCCCCTCCTCACCTTCTTTAAACTCCGCTGCCGAGGTGCGTGCCCCTCGATGGCGCCACTTACCTCCTGCTGCTCTGGGGGTTCCGTCACCGGCGGTCTCTCGCTCCTGCTAGCTCTTCCCTCTCCCATGCGGCTGCCATGTGTCCCGGCCGCGCGTGTGTACAGCGCGCGCCGGGTGAAGATAATTTATTCACTGCTCTAGCAGTGAAACCACGCCCCCTGCAGACTAATAGGACCTCCTGCCAGAATAAGAGTCCTCACCTGCCTGCCAATCAAGTGGACCTATCCAGGATAGCTCCACGCACTCCTCCAGGCCTGCCTCCACCTCTGATTGGTCAGACGCACTTTATAATGCCTCTCCTCCCACTCACTCATTGCTCGACATAGTTTCCACTTGGATTACTACTCTGGCATTCTCTCTCTTATTCTCTCAGGTTACGACTTGGCTTGGCGGACGTCTATCTCTGGCTCTCGACCCCTGCTTGGACAATGACCTTCCGGAATTCTCCAATCCCTGACCTTGGCTAAAACGACGACGGCACTTCTTCACCGGTACCGGCAAGTATTGCTAGCTAACATCATCTGGCCTGGCAACGCCTAAATCACCACACTCCGGACACGCTCCTTTTGCTGCGGGTGCGTGCCCATATACGTTCCTCACCTCAGTAGAAGGGACGGGTCTGGTCTGCGGGCAGCACCGGCGTAACAGCTTGACAGTTGGTATGAGGTGTTTGTGCTGATATGCTGTGTTTGGTTTTCGCCAAACGTGGCGCTGTGCATTATGGCCAAACCTCTCCACTTTGGTCTCATCTGTCCAAAGGACATTGTTCCAGAAGTCTTGTGGTTTGTTCAGATGCAACTTTGCAAACCTAAGCCGTGCTGCCATGTTCTTTTTAGAGAGAAGAGGCTTTCTCCTGGCAAACCTTCCAAACAAACCATACTTGTTCAGTCTTTTTCTAGTTGTACTGTCATTAACTTTAACATTTAACATGCTAACTGAGGCCTGTAGAGTCTGAGATGAAACTCTTAGTTTTTTTGCAATTTCTCTGAGCATTGCACTGTCTGACCTTGGGGTGAATTTGCTGGGACGTCCACTCCTGGGAAGATTGCCAACTGGCTTGAATGTTTTCTACTTTTGAATAATCTTTCTCACTGTAGAATTATGGACTTTAAATTGTTTGGAAATGGCCTTAGAACCCTTCCCAGATTGATGGACAGCAACAATTGCTTCTCTAAGATCATTGCTGATGTCTTTCCTCCTTGGCATTGTGTTAACACACACCTGAATGCTCCAGACCAGCAAACTGCTAAAACTTTGGCTTTTATAGCGGTGGCCACACTTGCTGATGATCAATTAATCAAGGGCATTTGATTAGCAGCACCTGTCTGCTACTTAGCATCTTAATTCCTATGGAAGCAGTAAGGGTGAACTTAGTTTTTCACACATAGCTTCTCTATTTTGGCTTTATTTTTGTTAAATAAATCATGACATGGTGTAATATGTCATGTGTTGTTGTTCATCTGAGGTTGTATTTACCTCATTTTAAGACCTGCTAAGGAACAGATGATTGTTATGTCCTAATATGTAAAAGCATAGAATTCAAAGAGGGCGTACTTTCTTTTTCACACAACTGTATATGTATATAAGTGTCAAAAGGAGTGCTTCTGAGCGTGGCACTATATACTACAAAAAACAAAACACAAAGGGAGGCCAGAGCTACTTCCAATATGACAAAAATACACAGTGAAATAACTATATATATCTCTTGAAAAAAGGGTCATTTAGTTTAACCCTTTGGCCAAAGCATTATAAGCCTGCGAGCCACTTTAAGGCATGACCATAATATAGCAGGTCCTAACACTAACTGATTAAAATTCTTATTTACCTGTATAATTATAGGAAGAATGATCTGCATTGGATCTGTTACAGACTTACTGTGTCTGGAACCGGGGCAAGCTCCATGACCATGGCTCACCCCGTGGCAAAGGATTATCACTTTGGGGGGTCCGATCCAGAAGCATTCACACCCCGCAATGATGACACGGCCGGCAGCATCTCTGGAGCCACAACATTTTGCTTTTTCAGTGGATGCTCCAGAGATAATGAGACGAGCTACATCTGCATAGCTGAAGCAAGCCTTAATGTCTTTGGTGCCGTGGCCAAGTGCAATCACGAGGTCACGGTGGTCACGGTACAGGAGGATTAACGTGACAAGGGGTCCTATTCTGAAGCATGGACCCCCGCAGCGCAATCGTGGGAGTCCCTGTCCCCGGTGCTGCAGACTTTTGCTAGGTAATCCGCAGCACTGGGGACAGTAGGTCTTACTACATCTGTGTATATATCCATTTCAACCACTGCTCCCATCCCACTACAGGTCAACGGAAGATTTTTCCCACATTTCCTCCCACATCTCCTTATCTGTTGGCTACCTTCAGAAGAGGGAGAAGGAATCATAACATATTGAGCAGAAATATTGGTCATATTTAATTTAGACGCAAAAATATTTTAAAATCGATATTTGTCCCAAAAATACTGGCTGACTTTTGAAGCATGTGATAAAGTTTGCGACCGGGAAATAAAGGCAATAAAAAAAAACAAAAAAAAACTGGACTTTCTTTTTCAAAATAGTATCTTAGAAGCATCAGCAGGACTAGAAGAGAAGTGACAGGTAACATTACAGTGTCCTAGAATAGATTAACACATTTGATGAGCAAACGATACATTTTTGCACCTCCTTTAATATAACAAAGATCAAATCCGAATATTATAAGGTTACAATTTTGGGGCCAGCCTTAGGGTTTGCATGGCCCAAGGCGGTACTCTGGCAGCGGGCACCCCCCCCTGTGAAAAAAATTAAGACGTCCTACTTTGACACTTTGGTCCAGCCCGGCAGCATTTCGGAGGCATGTGATGTCACATTGACATGGCAACGTGTCATCACATGTTATCGCGACGTCATTTGACGTTGGTCATCATGGCAACACGATGCTACAATTGGCAGGCCAGAGAAGGTAAGACTCCCCTCTCAGAGATAGACACACACACATCTACCTCTTGGTGAGAAGTGGTCCTGCCAGTCCAGTGGCCCTGTGCTTCCTCCTCTCCCTCCTCCTGTCGGCGCTGAGATCCAACTTCCCCACCGACCGGAGGAGCCCCGTGCTTCCTCCTCCAGCTCCCCCCTCCGGTCGAGTGGAAGTTGGATCTCGATGCCGACAGGAGGAGGTAGAGGAGTGAGCACAGGGCCCCATGAAGGCGCGGCATCGAAGGCCTTGCTCGGAATTTCTCTTTATTCTTTTTTTTAACTCTGTTTTTCCGGGTTTACGAGTTGAATGTTCCTCTAAGGCTTTGCAACTAAGGCTTATTTACAAGCCCACATTTTATTTATTTAAAACTGCCGTTTTTTTATTAATTTTTTCCCCCTTTAAAATGTGCATCAATACAATCAACACAATGATAAGTAATTAGCTAAGTTGCTGATCAATCCATTCTCTTGTGCTCGATCGGCGAAGATTTGGCTCGGGGGAGGGGGTTCATTAAATTGCTGTCAGTGCAGCAGAAGAGGACCAAAGTTGCAAAGTTCTGTGGGGAAGATCATGTGACCAGGCAGTCACTAGATACAATTGGTGCACTGCTAGAGAGAGGGCAAGACTAAAAAAAGGGTGTGCCAGAGACTGTTTCAGAAGAGGAAGGGGATACGACTTTGTAAATGGTTGCTATAGAAACAAAAAAATGCTTGTTACATTAGAATATATTAAAAATGTAATTCAGAGTTGTTTTTAAAAAAATGCTACAAGTATTTTCTCACAGTACAGAACTGATTTATTAAAAACACACATGTAGAATATTGCTTGGTCTACAGCTTTAAAGATATCCAAATTTTATCATGAAATGTCTGGTACAGACCCTTACATCTAGCTCACTCCAATGGATTCCTGTAACATGATTACTATAATTATTATTGCCTGCAGCTCAGGGAACCTAGGCTCCATCAGGCCCAACCATGCCACGTATATGTTTAAAAGGTTACATGTTTGGGATGTATGCCATTTTAAAACAGACCACAGAAGTGTCCCCGGCGCTAGTGGGTTAATGTCCACAATACCATACTCCAATGACAGTCCTATGTTGAGAGACAGTCCAGGTAGATGGATGGATTCACCAACAAAGTTCTAGATGGATTGGGTAGTCCTCAGAGGGTAACTCCAAGTGGTTTCTGCAAACATACAAAAACAAAGACACACCAATTGCGCAGTATGAAAGGCAACAAAACCCTATCTAGAACAGGAAAAGCCCTACTTACAAGATAGAATCTTGTTTGTTCAGGGGAGAGAATCTGTGTTGGGCCACGTCTTCACCCCGATATCCACGGGCCCCACGTGGTTAAACGGGATGATTCTCCTTACAGTGGATTGTAACTGGATTGTAACTGGAGAATCATCCCGTTTAACCACGTGGGGTCCGTGGATATCGGGGTGAAGACGTGGCCCAACACAGATTCTCTCCCCTGAACAAACAAGATTCTATCTTGTAAGTAGGGCTTTTCCTGTTCTAGATAGGGTTTCGTTGCCTTTCATACTGCGCAATTGGTGTGCCTTTGTTTTTGTATGTTTGCAGAAACCACTTGGAGTTACCCTCTGAGGACTACCCAATCCATCTTGAACTTTGTTGGTGAATCCATCCATCTACCTGGACTGTCTCTCAACATAGGACTGTCATTGGAGTATGGTATTGTGGACATTAACCCACTAGCGCCGGGGACACTTCTTTTGTATATTCATTTTGTTTAGCAGATTTGGAACCGTTTGCTGATTGTAGTTCCCCTTGGCAGCTGATTTTGCACACTCACTTATATATTTCTGTGTATTGATTATCACTTATCACATCATCGTCAGTTGGATCTAGCGCTTGTAGAGAGTGTATTTAGTTAGTTAGTTTGTAGACCACAGAAGCAGAATTATTTTACATTATTTTAAACTTTTAAAGCGGCAATTTACCCCCCAAATTACTGTATTATTATTTTTTACTTTACATGTACCGTGGGGGTCTCTCAGTTCTCAAGATATCTGTAGTCTTTTTGCTGATTCTGACACCACAACTGTAAATAAGACCATGGGGTCATGGATAGAATTTGCTAAATTTGTTTGGTCCTCTGGAGCCAGCATGTTGCTTGTGGCCATTTGGTGCCAGGGGACCACAGATCAGTTCTTGAGGGGACCCCCCAAGACAATATGCTTTGTCTGCATATGAAGCCAACCTTGTAAAGAAACGTCTAAGTGGGGTAATAGCAGCGCACTATCGTATATTAGCTGGGATAGAAAACAAACCTGTATCAAAGTATCATACAAACCCACTAAAAACTGGAAATTTGGGACAACATGCTCCCAAACAAAGCCCCCTCGAAGAGCTGAAACTCAATGCAGTGGGAAGATGCAGTGCTCAAAATGTATGTTAACTCTCCCGTTAAAAGACATTATTCTTCGTAACCCTCCGTGCCCGGCTCTTAAGGAGTTTAGATCATAATAGATTGTTTGCATGGCTGTGCTCAGGGTCTCATACCTTTGCAGGGAGCTGGAGCCACGCAGGCTGGGCGTGGATATGCAATCTCTTGTATAGCTTCCTTAATGCCCATGTATCTGGTGGACCCTGTCAGGGTTGGCTGGGATGTTTGCGAGGCTCAGTGCAGGGACATGAGTGGGGCCTTGGCTCTTACCTTCTCTGGCCACATCCTCTGATGACATCTCCTCCTCCCGGAATGCCCCTGCATTGTCCAGTCATCATGGCTCCGCAAGGTCAAATAGTGTCGCATTTCCATGGCAACAGGATGTCACGTTGTCATGGCATCACAGCACCACTGGATGTCGTGGAGCCATGATGATGACGGGACCATGCAGGAGGAGATACCACCAGAAAAGGTAAGAGAGCTGCAGAGGCTCCGCGCTTACCCCCCACAACCAGTTTAATTGCCGTGGGGGAGAGTGTGGAGCCTCATTAACTGCGGGGTTCAGTGCACAAGCACCAACAGCACCTCCATGACGCCAGCCTTGACCCTGGTTGGGGGACACACTCCATTCTAGGGGATCATTATCCCTTTGCTGTAGACGGCATTCTTCTTCTATACTTAACAGATCGGAAGTATACTGGGGACCTGTCGGTGGGAGTACACTCTATCAGTCACTCTATGCACCGTCTATCTCGTCCATAACTATTAAATTGGAGCTGTACGAGCGACCTTCCGGTGGGCCTGATCCAACTATGCTCCAGAGTGTCTATTCTGAGAACTCCCTGCTGTGCAGTTGCCTGCTCCTCTTCTGGTCAGAGAACACTTTCTGTTCAATACTATTGGCTCTATCTGTAAAGTGCACGATCCCTAACTGAAGACAATAAAGGTGACAGGAAATCCTTACTACACAGAACTATACACTTAAACCTATTTACATAACTTTTACATTTACAGCGAGGCCATCTCCCACTGCTACTCCCAAAGAACCTGCTTTTAGAACACTGGGCGGCGCTATATATATCCTCCCATCTCCATATCGTGACATCGCCAGTCCCAAGACCTACTGAGGAGTTGATATCATTTCTGTAAGTCATCCTGTATAGCATGATGGGGAGGGGAGTAACTCTGTGTGACCTTAACCCCTTAACTACTTGTAACCCTTAGCAGGTGGCTACACCTTGTACACTGCACCAGAAAGATGTGTCATTTAGTTCTGAAAATACACTAAGGGCCTTATTCTATATTGCTAGGGATGACCATTGTTCCAAAAGTAAAAACCGGGACACAAAAAAAAATGATGTCTAAAACAATTTACATCGCTTAAAAATATATATTATAAATGGTATTTGTCTAATAGTGCCCCATTATAATGTATTATTGATTTATCTCCCTCTCTTTCTTCTCCCACTCCCCCTTCTTCTCCTCTTCTCTTCTCCCCCTCTCTCTTTTCCTTTCCCACTCCCTCTCTCTCTTCTTTTCTCCCACTCAACTCTCTCTTCTTCCTCCCCCTCTCTCTCCCCTCCCTCTTTCTCTCTTCTCCCTCTCCCCCATCTTCCTTCTCCCTCTCTTCCCTCTTCCGTCTCTCTTCTCTCTCACCCCTCTTCTCCTCTCTGTCTCCCCTCTCTCTTCTTCCTCTCCTCCATTTCCCCCCTCCTTTCTTCTCTCTCTCTTCTCCACTTCCCCTCTCTTCTCCCTCTCCCCTCCCCCTCTCTTCTTATTCCTGTCTCTCTTCTCCATCCCATCTTTATTTTCTCTCCCGTATCTACCCACCCACCCTCCCATACTTTAACCCACATATACTTATGCACACATGTGAAGTGAGTGGCATTAAATATTCGTCCAAAATTCTAAATCTGACTCTGTTTGACAAACTCTCCCGAGATGAGACTAGCTTCCACGTGATGCGGAAGTACTCGGACAGACCGACTGCTGGGCCCGAGAGGTGCGGGACACTTAGAAGACCAGAGCAATATGGATTCCCGATCGAAGGATACAAACTGGGATTTCCCTCAATGCGCATGTAGCCATGTATAAAAATTGTATACAGTTCTCTCTCATGCTGGCAGTAAAACCTGGTAAGTATGCAGGATTGCCAGCATCAATCATGGAGGTTTGCCCTCACACCCTGGTGAGGTGTCATATGTACACAAGGAGAGTGGCAACATGCTCTGTGTCCACTATTAGTGACACAAGGGTTGTGGCTGTTTTCTGAGTCTATATAAGACACAGCACTGTCAAAGTTTAGAGTGGTTGAAGCAGGAGTTGCAGAGTGGTTCAGTAGTTCTATACAGTTCAGGAGGTCTGCAGCAGTTAGGCTGTCAGAGGCATCTACACTGTGTTCAGGGACCTGACACAGGTGGGGATCTCCCTGAGGGGAGAGGTGACCCAACTCCATTGGGAGGGAAGGACCTTCTGAAAGGATGTACAGCAAAGGAATGAGCGGCTAGGGAAGACTGCTGTGAGGGGCAGTTTGCCTATGATGATAATAAAGATGCCCTTATTCACAGAAACCCTCATGTGTGAGTGTGGAGTTACTCAGCAGAGGAAGGCACCAAGAAGGAGTTCCTCATCAGATACATCCCCCTGCGGACGCAGAGATCCTGATGAGGTGGAGGCGCTGCATCAGATGTGAGTAGGACTCTAAGCACACTACCTCAGATGCCTGTCTTGCGGATATCCCCATACCAACCCAGGGGGAGACTCAGGAGTCCTGTAAGCCAGCAGGTGCACCACAACATACATGCATGTAATGGGGACCAGTTAGACCACAGGGGCCAATCTGAGATTGGGTGGGTCCAGAAAAACCGTTACACGCATTACTGTCGAATTTATTGTGAGTGCAATGTGCATATTTTTACTTTTGTAAGATTATAATAAACAGGTTACAATGTGGTACTTTTGCCTTGCTGTCTCCCCATATTTCTACCCCTGAGCTGATACCTATTGGAAGATATGTAAGCCCAGCAGCTACTGTATCCAGCCTCTCCATGACATCATACGGATTGGACCAGGAACCCTTAGAAGTGATACCTACAATCCTCTCTTCGACCTGACTAAGAAGGGTTTCCTGTAAGTGTGGACCGTCATTGCAGGAACCACCGTCCCCCAATATTTATTACACTGTGGTTATTTTTCTCCTCTTTTCCCTTGTGCTATAGGTTTGTTCCTCTGGATGTAATGACTGGAGGACTAATCGCGCTGCAGCTCCTGCTCCTTTCTCTACTCTTGGAAAAACCAGAACATTACAAAGATTGTCGGGACCCTTGGACAGTTATTTAAAAACCAGGACGTTTGGTCAACCTGTACTGTATATTGCCCAATGCGGCCATTTGGTACGTTTTTGGGATGAAATACCCCATTGACATTAATAGAGATGTTGTGGTTGAAAAACAACCGTAACGACCACTTCGGACAATATAGATTAAAGTTCCATGCACCATATTTGCTAAGCGCTGTGGTGTTACCATAAGGCAATTTATCGCCCATTCATGGCAACTAAACTGTAAGGCGCTTGGCCCTAAGTCTTTATAACAACCCTGCCAGACCAGAAGAACTAGCAGAGCATTGCTTCTCACTTTGTTGTGGGCCGTTCCAGCAGCAAAGGCATTAACACTTTCAGTGCTGACGGGGCATGCAATGCTTTACATTGAACGCAGTGCACTGCAGGCCCATTCAGCACTGAAAGAGTTAAACCAGTAAAATGGCTTGGGAGAAGCGATCTATTGCAATATGTACACACAGCTGTAAATTATATGTTACTTTTTTACCACTATCAGCTGCACATGAGGTAATTTCACATGTACAATTAATACACACTGAGCTAATCTCATTTCATATTGTCTTATGTGCATCCAAACCTAATTTAGCATACCGGAGAGGCCCAAATATTGCTTTAAAGCGGACAAAAGCATGTAATCCTTCTAAATCTCGGCAGTCCCACTTTCTTTCTTTGCCTAAATGAGGCTGCTATAGCAATGGTGTGCGCTCCACTTCTAACTACCTAATTAAGGGTAACAATGTTTTGTTTTAATTAGCACAGTGGAACTAGTAAAGGGTCTCGATTAGCTGATCAAAAGAGTAAAAAAAAAAAAAAGTATAATTTTTTTTTATTTCTTAATTAATAAGTTTAAGAAAAAAAAATTATACTTTTTTTTTTTTTTTTTTTACTATTTTCAGCCCAGGTCTAGAGCAGGGGTGTGTAAACTTCTGTCTGCACTCCCCTTCCTGCTCTCTTCCCCTGCTCGCGTCCCCACCCCCCCTTACCTTTTCTCCAACCTTTTCTGACGTTGCGAAGTCATGTGACCCCACAGCGTTATTTGATGACGCGTCACCAGAAGCCGCTGGAGATAAGGTAAGTGACATACATAGGCCTCGCGCGCTCACCCGGCATTTAATTTAAATGTTGTGGGGAAGAGTGCGGGGCCTCTGTGAGCGCGGCGACCCTCCCCCCTACCCCCCGTTTGACCAGTCCTGGTCCAGATGATGATTGATGTATTATTGATATTGAAATCAAAACATGGGGGGTTTGGGATGTTTTAAGACCAGCTCCTCCCTCTTATAAAGCACAGTCCGACCTGCTATCCAAACAATCAAAACACAAAAGGAATAAACAGCACAAGACTTCTTGCACTGAAATGGTTGCCATTTTTATCATTGATACATCCGTCATATTTTTTGCCCCAATACATCACCATTTTTGTTCCAGGGAACTTTAATGCATAACGTCACCGCTCCTCCAACAAAAAACCTAAAACACTGCACCTTTGCCATATACTGTATGGATGATTGATCTGTCCTGTGATGACATGATATGGGCAATATACCCCTGCTGCATCTGCCTACCAGTCTGCAGTCTGTATGCGTGTGTAAATGTGTAACCAACACATGCTGCACTGAAGATAGACTATCTTTAAGATAGACTTTGGGAGATCTGCCAACATACTTCATCTTTACACTAAGATCGAAAGGAAAGATAAATATAGTGTGTCAAAGCAGAGAGGACACATGCTGTAAAAGGATTATATATATTTACATTTGCATATATATATATATATATATATATATATATATATATATATATATATATATATATATATATATATATATATATATATCAGTTGGCAGAGTTACAGATTAATAAATTTGACATACAGAAGTCCCATAATATAAACTATAACAGATGTTTGTTTTTTCTCACTTTCTTGTACTTTAATTTAGTTTTAGTTGTCATTCTGTCTCCCACGTTTGAGCAAGTGGTATCTATTGACTCTCTCTGAAGTCCCACTGTCTAAAACACTATTTGGCGGAAATATGTTTTCCGAATGTGTTTTATTATTTGTGTAACCCTCCCTGCCCGGCTCCTATGGAGTTTACATGAAATGTCTCTTATCTGTGCTTGCGCAGAGTTTATGCAATGATGGGCACCAGGAACTTTATTCATACAAAGAGTATCTTTATTAATCACCATTGATAAAGTCTCATTTACGCGGTATTCATCACTTCGTGTACAATATCCTCACTGTTCTCTGTATGTGCTGTCTGTGTCCTCTTCCCTAGCTGCCCCTATCATGGACCGCTAGGATGGTGCTGAGGCTTTACTAATTCCTGTTATCTAAAGGATGCCTCTGCTCTATAGCGTTGATAGTGCTCCATCTCCTTTGGGCCCCTGTCGGGCCTTGTTATACTCTCTCTGTCTGTAGTCAGTACCCCACGTGGCCTTCTGGGTGAGAGTCAGCTATAGACCCTCTGATAGGGCTGATCTAAGTAGGCCTCGGGGTTAGAGTATTGTGGAGCCATTCCTGGGAACGCTATCTAGACGGGGCACTGTCCCTAACTAGAAAAAATAAAAGGAATCCTTACCCTATCCTAGACATGCCTACAGTATAAACCTAAATACACTATTCACAGTGACATGCCTAAACTTGAACTCTCCTGGGATCTGACCTAGAACCCACTCATTTATATATTAAACAGCATGCATTGGCTTGAGGATTGGCTTGTGTAATACGAGCTTGAGACAAAAGGTGGCACTGAGTGCTCATTTGCATGTCATTTCCCAGAATCCCTTGCTGCAGTGGAAGTGCTGTATGCTGGGTGACAATGGGGAAAGACAGGGTTGCAGACCTGTCTAAGACATGCAAATGAACATACAGTAATATTTACAGTTGCTATATATATATATATATATATATATATATATATATATATATATATATATATATATATATATATATATTATCACATGTGTGCACATTCACATGTCTTTGGCAGGTCTGCAACCCTGCCTTTCACCATCACCCAGCATACAGTGTTTCCACTGCAGCAAGGGATTCTGGGAAATGACATGCAAATGAGCACACTGTGTCACCTTTTGCCTGAAAAAAACATTGGTACATGGAGCCCATATAAGCTAATGCTCACTGTTAACACAGCTTTAAAGCACAGCATGGGAATTAGATGCAAATTCAGAGAAACAATTAACAGACATGTTTTAACCTTAATGGGTATCATCAGTGTGAAGTTGGTTGTACTGCTGGCTTTGCAATTTTCAAGGCTGTATTGTTTACTATCACGTTTTAAGTTATGGTGGGTGAAAAAGGCAGCAAGAAACCTTCACCGTATAGCATATAGCAAATAAAAAGATCACTTGTGAGCACATTCACATGTCTTAGGCAGGTCTGCAACCCTGCCTTTCACCATTATCACCTAGCATACAGTGTTTCCACTGCAGCAAGGGATTCTGGGAAATTACATGTAAATGAGCACACTGGGTCACCTTTTGCCTGAAAAACCATTGTTACATGGAGCCCATATAAGCTAATGCTCGCTGTTAACACAGCTTTAAAGCACAGCATGGGAATCATTGGTTTCTTATTGTCTTTTTCACCCACCATAACTTAAAAAGTATATATATATTAGGTCCGGAAATAATTGGACACTGATACAAGTTTTGTTATTTTGGCTGTGTAGCAAAATAAATTCAAGTTACAATTAAATAATGAATATGGGCTTAAAGTGCAGTCTCTATCAGCTTTAATTTGAGGGTATTCACATCCAAATTGGAGGAAGGGTTTAGGAATTAAATCTCTTTAATATGTAGCCCCCTCTTTTTAAAGGGACCAAAAGTAATTGGACAATTGACTCAAAAGCTGTTTCATGGACAGGTGTGGGCTATTCCTTCGTTATTTCATCATCAATTAAGCAGGTAAAATGTCTGGAGTAGATTCCAGGTGTGGCATTCGCATTTGGAAGCTGTTGCTGTGAACCCACAACATGCGGTCAAAGGACCTCTCAGTGCAAGTGAAACAGGGCATCCTTAGGCTGCAAAAAAATAAATAGAAAATCGATCAGGGAGATAGCAGGAACATTAGGAGTGGCTAAATCAACAGTTTGGTACATTCTGAGAAAAAAAGAACGCACTGTTGGTTCTGCAACACAAAAAGGCCTGGACGTCCACGGAAGACAACAATGGTGGATGATTGTAGGATCCTTACCATAGTAAAGAAAAACCCCTTCACAATATACAGCCAAGTGAAGAACACTCTCCAGGAGGTAGGCATATCATTATCCAAGTCTACCATAAAGAGAAGACTTCACGAGAGCAAATACAGAGGGTTCACCACAAGGTGAAAACCATTCATAAGCCTCAAGAATAGAAAGACCAGATTAGACTTTGCCAGACAATATCCAAAAAAGCCAGCCCAGTTCTGGAACAGCATTCTTTGGACAGATGAAACTAAGATCAACCTGTACCAGAATGATGGGAAGAAAAAAGTATGGAGAAGGCTTGGAACGGCTCATGATCTGTAGCATACCACATCATCTGTAAAACACGGTGGAGGCAGGTGATGGCATGGGCATGCATGGCTTACAATGGCACTGGGTCACTAGTGTTTATTGATGATGTGACAGAAGACAGAAGCAGCCGGATTTATTCTGATGTGTATAGGGATATATTGTCTGCTCAGATTCAGCCAAATTCAGCAAAGTTGATTGGACGGCGCTTCACTTTACAGATGGACATTGACCCAAAACATACTGCGAAAGCAACCCAGGAGTTTTTTAAGGCAAAGAAGTGGAATATTCTGCAATGGCCGAGTCAATCACCTGATCTCAACCCGATCAAGCATGCATTTCACTTGCTGAAGACAAAACTTAAGGCAGAAAGACCCATGAACAAACAACAACTGAAGAAAGCTGCAGTAAAGGCCTGGCAAAGTATCACAAAGGAGGAAACCCAGTGTTTGGTGATGTCCATGCGTTCCAGACTTGAAGCAGTCATTGCCTGCAAAGGATTCTTGGCAAAGTATTAAAAATGAACATTTTATTTATGATTGTGTTAATTTGTCCAATTACATTTGAGCCCCTGAAATAAGGGGACTGTGTATGAAAATGGTTGCAATTCCTAAACGTTTTATACATTATTTTTGTTCAACTCCTTGAATTAAAGCTGAAAGTCTGCACTTCTATTGCATCTCGATTGTTTCATTTCAAATCCATTGTGGTGGTGTACAGAGCCAAAATTATGAAAATGGTGTCAGTGTCCAATTATTTCCGGACCTAACTGTATATATATACCTAAATACCTGTGCATGTGATTAGAAGAGCAGGTGAGGGAGAACTAGAGCCATTGTAATCTGTGGTCTGGATTTTCCATCCAGCAGCCTGAGTTAATGGGGCGCTGTGGAACGGATCATTTTTAACTATTCCTGCACTTTCTGACCTAAAATGGGGCAGAAAGCTGCCTAACATCTTTGGACTATGTCACATATCCCCCTCCCCAGCTCACACCTACTGGGGTGAGCGGCCATGGACCTCACTGGGGTGAGCGTCCTACCTGAAATACTTGAGCTAACTCCTCAGTACAATATTAAGTATTCACATGACACGAATATGAACTTTTTCCACGGCAATTAAGACTATACTTGGCAAACATATTTTGTTGCTCTCTATTAGGGAACTATTTTGAAAAATAAGTGTCTAGCACACATTCTTACAACTCAGGATATGCTAAATATATTCACAAAACCAGACAATTTCTATTACCTCCCTGGGTTTTTCTACTCTAGAATATGAACCTCATTATATATTTACCAACCGAAAAGGGTATTTTTTTTTTTCTATATTGTAAGCTACCATTTTTTATTTTTTTTTTATACTACAGCCTTGTAATCTTAAGGGCCATCAACCCTGTATGTTAATTTGTAGTTTAGCTACATTTTCAACACAGAGAACCAATATAACATTGTAATATTGACAAAATGCTTATTCTAGAGGCCTAATATAGCATAACTACACTAGCTTATTTGCAAAGTTAAGTGACATAGTCCACTCATATAACATAAAAATCATTCATTCCCAAACATTTTTCCTTTTTTTTTTCTTGATTTCCAGTCCATTACATCTTCTGACTTCATTTCAACACCCGCTGCAACCTTCAAATGACTGGACTGTTTCTTTAGCTTCTGACGGAACTCTGGGGCCGGATAGTCTTTGTCTTTATATTGTGGCCCAGAGTGGCGAGATCCGGAAAAACTCAAGGCCAGCGTTGACCTTCGTCGCTTTTGCTTTGCAACCTTTGAACCTTTATGGTACTTCTTACTGCCATGTATTTTCTCACGACCATCACTCTCAGAGATTTGGGATTTTCCCTTTGGGGCAATTATATGGTACTTAGAAGATGAAGCACTGATTACCTGGAGCACCTTCACATTGATGGAGCTCTCACTAACTCCGGCTGTACCCTGTGGCATTTTACCTTTGCAGTCTGCAGGCATGTAGTCTTGGGCCTCTCTTTCCTGAGGCCTACATTTATTCAGGCGGAAGTACCGCTGGATAACCAGTGACGCATTTCTCAGGGTTTGATAGCGAATCCTGTTCTGTGTCATCCTAGTCAGAGACTGGATTTTTATAGTTGCTCCTTTCATAATGAGGAATCTGTTTCGTACCATGCGGGCACGGTAGAATGATTGAAGAACACAGGCTGCTTTATTCCGGCGATTGAACTGACGAATTTTCATCCCTCTGTAGGCAGCCTGTAGGATGATAGTTGCGGCGCGTTTACGCCGATAATTTTCTCTTTCCCTTCTTCCTTGGATAAGAGCTTTGCAGTGCTTCTGAATTATTCTAATGCTTTTCTCCTTTTTCAAAATGTTAAGTTCCTCCACGATAGAATTCTGTTTTGTGCATACATGTCGCAATTCTGTTCTCAGAGCGTCCATTTCTTCCTGGTGCTGGCTCTGAGTGTGCATCAATGCATTCTGTAGTGCTTCCTGCACTTCTAATTTTTCCTGAGTCAACTGTTTCTTTACTTTTTCTGCTTGGTCAATCAAATCTGAATTTTCCAATTTCAGACTCTCATTTTCTTGCTTTACAGTCTCTAACTCACTTAGGGCAGTCTCATGGGTTTGTTTCAACATTCCCAGCTCTGTGTTCAGGCCATGGCCCTCCAGTTGTGAGTTTTGCACCTCTGTGCTGAGCGCGTGAACCTCTTGTAGGGCCTTCCCGTATTTCTGTTTTAGGATAGCAATCGATTTGTCAGACTTAATCTGTTTTTCATCCATGGTGGCAATTACGGTGTTGGCCTTTTCCAGCCTAGTCGTCACCTCTTCCAGCTCACTCCGTAAGAGAGACTCTGTTTTCTTCAAAGCCTCGTACTCCTGTAAAGCTGGAAGTATACACCTCTGTAACTCGGCATTCGATTCTCGCTCCTTCATCCAACATTCTCGCTCCTTCATCCAACATTCTTGCTCCTTCTTGCTCCATTCTCGCTCCTCCATCACTCTCTGCCACAGGACTTCATAATCATGGTGGGCAGCTTGGAGTGCAGAAACCAAAGCCTCTTTATCCTGGATCAAGGATTCAGCTTTCCTTTGCTCCTCCTTTTCCTTTGCCACTGTTCCCGTGACAATTCTGCCGGTCACTCCGGTCTGCAGCACATCTCGGCGCCTTTCTGACGCATGTCCTGACAGCGCAGGTTCAAGTGGCTCGGTCACTTCCCCTGTGACTTGAGGAACAGTTTTCTTTTTTTTCTTCTTTCTTTTTGCTTTATTAGCTCCAGAGATATCAGTGGTACTGGGTACACACTCACTGGTATCAGCTTCCACATCTTGCTTGTCCAGTAGAAAAACGAATGGCGCACAGCCAGGGAGTCAGGTGTGGAATAATTTTTTTTTCTTTATTGCAGCATAGTAGGAGACAAATTCACCCCCTTGGGGGACACAGACAGGGACCTCCTACGCGTTTCGGACCAACGGGTCCTTTATCAAGGAGTATGGGATATGTACAGAGTGGGCACCTTATATACCTAATGCTTAATTAGCAAATATCAGGAATCTGTGCAAAATTGAATCGCGGGTCCACTGCGCATGCGCGTGACGTCATCCGGCGCGCCGATCCAACAGCCATAAGGATTGTGGGTAGGGACCGCCCCTAATGTCGCCCGCATGCTCACAGTGGGCCGTGAAGGAAACAAAGGATATTCCCTTACTCTCTGCCTTAACTCCCGCCCCCAGTGATGTCATCACGCTCTCCGATTGGCTGCAACGCACCGCTGCACCACCAATGAGTGTGTGAGGCCGACGAGGCTGCTCCAATCGCGCAGAGTGCCGCGTGCATACACGAAGGGGAGGGAGAAGAGATGCAGAGAGGAAAGATTGTACATAATAGCCAAACGAAGCAGACTAAATATAAAGGGGTAAAACATACATTCTATTATTAATAAAGGTGCACATCCCAGATACAGATCCCACATATATATAGACATACCACAGTGAATACATAAATAGGATCTATGATCCATATCAGCAAAGTGCTGTCATAATTACACACATACACAAAACATATTAAAAACAATTGAAGGATTATCAACAAGACTTGATATGTTATATCTTGTTTCTCTGTGTCTCCAATGGTGAAGAAGAATCAATTGTACTGTTGCATGTTGAACAAATTCTATGACTGTTAAATAAGCCAGTACTACTCAAAAGTAATAATCATAGCAATTGCCCTGACCAAGAAGCTACCGTACTAATCGGTGGCAGATGCCACATAAGTCATGAATCACAAGGGCTCTAGCCATATGTCAGGGTCTAGTACCTACACAATAAAATAGAATGGTTGACAGAAAGTAGTGTTGAGAGCACAATGTTAAGGCAGAGAAGACAATTCATATCATTGCTTGCATATATATTTAAAGAAGCATGTCATTACTACAGCAAAGTAGCAATGAGGTGCTTGTAAAACACAATACCATATTTAATAATCTCCATTTTTATTTATTAAGAAATTTTATTTTTTAAGAAAATGGCCCAGGTTCCACTCAACATTCAGACCGCAGGGTGCTCTAGTCTGGAGCATAAATATCCAATATGCCTCCCTGCGGTCCAAAAGGTTGAGTAAGTCTCCCCCTCTCTCTTTCAGAAAGATCTGTTCGATTCCTTGAACTTTTAGCCCATTTAGACTACCTTTGGGGCATTGGGTGAAATGTTTAGAGACCGGGTGTGATGTGTCTCTTTTTCTGATTAGTCTAATATGCTCAAGTATTCTGATCTTAAGTGGTCTGATTGTCCTCCCTACGTAGTTGATCCCACACCCGCAAGTTAAGAGGTAAATCACGTATTGTGTGTCACAGTTAATAAATGATTTTATCGGGAATTCAATATTAGATCTTAAACCTCTAAAGTGCTGTGAAGGGGTCATAAACTGGCAGATCTTACAACCTCCACATCTGTATGAGCCCTTAGTTACAAATTTTCTTGTGGGCAGAGTGGAGGACGCGACATAGCTTGGTGATACATAACTTGCAATAGTTTTTGCCTTGCGATAGACAAAACGGGGGCCCTGCTTGACGCAGTCCTTAAGGCTGCCATCCATTTGTAGGATGCTCCAATGTTTACGTATAATATTCTGAACTTTGTTGCTACATCTATTATACTGGGTAATCATAAGTGGAACATCCCCCTTCGTGAACCCAGTGTCTTTTCTGTGGTTGTTACTAAGTGTTACTCTATCCTTGTGTGGATCACTCTTAGTATTTTTAAATAAATCCTCTCTATTCGTCAATGCAGTTTCTTTGGAAGTATTAGTTAAAGATTCCATGTTGTAGCCCCTCTGGTGGAAGCGATGGCATAATTCCTCAGACTGACGAGAAAAAGCCTCCTCCGTGGAGCAATTCCTCCTCAGTCTGAGGAACTGGCCCTTGGGGATACCCCTAATGACCGCAGGCGGGTGACAGCTGTCTGCTCGTAACAGCATGTTTCTTGCATTCGGTTTTCTGAATGTTTCCGTTTGGATTTGGCCTTTGATATCAATAAATAGTCGGAGGTCCAGATAGTCAATGTGCTGTGTGTTAAAGTTATAAGTGAAAGCTAAATTAAGGTGATTAGAATTAATATATAGAAAGAAATTGTGCAAAGTGTCTAAATCCCCTTCCCAAACCATAATCAGGTCATCAATGAACCTTTTATAAAATGTGATGTGTTTACGAAAAGGATTTGTGCTTGAAAAAATAAACAGTGACTCCCACCACCCCATGAATAGATTTGCGTACACCGGTGCAAAGCTCGTGCCCATTGCCATACCCCTTTGTTGTAAATAAAAAGTGCGGTCAAATAAGAAATAATTGTGCGTTAGTAGAAATTTTATGGCATCTAAAATAAATGCTGTGTGGAATTGATTGCTATCTGGACCCCCGATGAAATGATCGACCGCTGCCACCCCCTGGTCATGTCTAATCACTGAATATAGGGACGTTACGTCCATGGTTACCCAAATAGATTGTGGGCTCCAAATTACATCTTTTAACTTAGTAATGAGATCCCCTGAATCCAGCAGGAAAGAGGGTAGATCCCTCACAAACGGTTGTAAGTATTGATCAATGTATTTTGATAAACCATCTCCCAAAGATCCAATAGACGCAATGATTGGTCTCCCCGGAGGGTCGACCAATGTCTTATGGACCTTTGGGAGATGGTAAAACACTGGGATGGTCGGATTAGGGTTCCACAGGAATGCACTTTCGGCTTTATTTAACACTTGTGTGATAACCCCTATCTCTAACAATTCTTTATATGATTTCAGAAACCTAAATGTAGGGTCCTCTGGTAGTGCAGAGTAGGTAGTAGCATCCCCAAGTTGCCTGTAGGCCTCCTTGAGGTAGCTAGCCCTACTCTGCACCACCACCGCTCCTCCCTTATCAGCATTCTTTATAACGATTTTAGTGTTCTTCTGTAAAGAAAAAAGTGCCTGTTTTTCCTCAGAATTTAAATTATGCTTGCCTGCATTTATAGAATAACCCTCTGACAGAATGCGCAAATCCCTAATGACCAAGTTCTCGAAAGTGGTCAAGAAAGCGCCCTTAGAGAACTGTGGGTCAAATAATGAACCTTTCTTAAGGTTAGACCTCCAAGTACTAAATTCTGGAATGGTAAGTTGCTCAGTTAAGACCTCGTTATCCTCTAATAATTCTTCAAGGTCCTGTATATCTTGAAGGTCACATGCCTCTCTGAAGGTTGGAATAGAGGTGGCCTGGTCACTTAATGTCGCGTCTAGATCCCTTGGGTGTGGTGTAGGTGGTACTCCAGATAAATCAACCTCCTCTACAATGTCCAATGACCTATTTTCTTGCTGACCTAGAAACTGTGCACGTTTGTGAAAAAAAGATTTTAAAGTCAGTTTCCTCACAAATTTGTGGACATCTATAGCGGTGTTGAACAGGTCAAAGTCCATAGTTGGTGCATACTTAAGCCCCTTCTGTAGGAGTGATAATTCTGCAGTTGTTAAATCTTCCCCAGATATGTTAATTACATCCATTTCTTGGTTATTACTCACTTCTTCCTTTTCGCCGGCCATCTGCCGCCCTCTCTTCTGCAGCCAATCGGAGAGCGTGATGACGTCACTGTGGGCGGGAGTTAAGGCAGAGAGTAAGGGAATATCCTTCGTTTCCTTCACGGCCCACTGTGAGCATGCGCGGGCGACATTAGGGGCGGTCCCAACCCACAATCCTTAGGGCTGTTGGATCGGCGCGCCGGATGACGTCACGCGCATGCGCAGTGGACCCGCGATTCAATTTTGCACAGATTCCTGATATTTGCTAATTAAGCATTAGGTATATAAGGTGCCCACTCTGTACATATCCCATACTCCTTGATAAAGGACCCGTTGGTCCGAAACGCGTAGGAGGTCCCTGTCTGTGTCCCCCAAGGGGGTGAATTTGTCTCCTACTATGCTGCAATAAAGAAAAAGTTTTTTTATTCCACACCTGACTCCCTGGCTGTGCGCCATTTGTTTTTTCTACTGGACTTATCTGGATTCTGGATCCTTCTTGGCTTGCATGCCGGCAGAAGAACCCTGGAGATGACGTGAGTGGGGCTTATTGGTTTAGACTGTTATAGTTAAGTCTGACTGTTGTCATTGTGATACTTACAAGTCTACATTTGCCTACCCACTCCCACTGGTATCTCCAGGGGCAATATTATTTATGTTATTGGATGTAGTTGCTGCGGGTTTGAGCACCCCAACTCTTTACCTATCCACATCTTGCTTGCACTCATAGGGCGTTGCTTGCTTTTGCAGCTGTTTGTCTTTGAAAATTTTGGGGCTCACATCTTCCATGTTACCTACTTTATGACAGGCCCAGCATACTAAATTCATCTGTGGGTACGGCTCTTCTCCAGGGGCCACATACGAGTCGTCGTCATCATCATCGTATGGCCTGAAGGGACACTGTTTTTCATGATTATGTACATTACAAAACAAACATTTCATGTTAGGCCATTTTAGAAACCCGGCAGGGACAATTTGCTAACTGCAATTTCACTCACTTCAGCAACTTACATACAGCACTTGCTAGCTGCAAATTCACTCACTTCAGCAGGGTGCTATTGCATCCACACTTCGCACATTCTCTGTGTATGCTAGAAGCACAACTGATATACACAGTGGGACAGACTTCACTC
This sequence comes from Ascaphus truei, assembly GCF_040206685.1. NCBI lineage: Eukaryota > Metazoa > Chordata > Amphibia > Anura > Ascaphidae > Ascaphus > Ascaphus truei. The sequence continues at coordinate 224,515,964 of NC_134483.1, read as the reverse complement.
ATAGCATCTGTATTTTACTTCAGCTGGGCGGCCATTTTAAACCCCCGCATTTATTTGCAAACCCACAGACTTTAGTGTCGACCCGCATTCTCCACCATATGTGACAAACGCCCCTCTTTTGTAGCGCTGACGTCTGTCTGGGTTCTTCCCGACACAGTCTTCAAGGGTTATTTATACAAAAAAACAGGATCATGCAAAGTATTATGCTGCTTAACTCAGGCTTCTGCCGGCTTTATTTTCATCCATGTAAGGTACTGCAGCTTTAACAAGTGTAGATTAGAGGTACTCAGATACTTTCATTCTGCAGTTCACTCATTTCAGTGTTACAGTATTTCCCACACTGTTATTTTTAAGAAATAAAACCAAAATCATATAAACAAAATCCTATCCCTTTCAGGGATCTAACTACACATCAGAATCAGTCTCTCTAACAGCTGCTGGCCAACTAACCTGGTTCCCCAGCTTAAAAAATGCTCTCTCATTTAGGGTCACTAGATACAGCACAGTCTTTTAGCAACAGCAATAAACATTTGTTTTGTCTTATCTGTTCGTGGTGGGAACTCGGTCCCAAGTGTCCAGGCAAATCCTCTGGTACTGTGATACTTGGAGGGGCCATCCACCCCGAACTGGATTCCGGGGAGCATCGATACCCCCAGCCTCCAGGCTCTAAGGAGAGAGAGTGAAATGCAAAACCTCTCTGCTCTAAATACCTGTGCATGTGATTAGAAGAGCAGGTGAGGGAGAACTAGAGCCATTGTAATCTGTGGTCTGGATTTTCCATCCAGCTGTCTGAGTTAATGGGAAGCTGTGGAACATATCATTTTTAACTATTCCTGCACTTTCTGACCTAAAATGGGGCAGAAAGCTGCCTAACATCTTTGGACTATGTCACAATCTTATTATATATTTGTGAAAGCACTGTATGCCTGTCTGCATCTCCTGTGTCCCTAGGGGAAATCTCATTGGTCCCTAGGGCCGCCCGCCCCCGCACCTCTCATTGGCCTGAGGCGGAGTGACCACACACACACACACACACACACACTCTCTCTCTCACTCTGCGCGGCGCTCATCGGGACCTGCATGCACCTCCTCCTCTCCCCCGGTTTCCCGCGCTTTTCCCTACCCTTTCCCCCCCCCCCTGGCGCCGCTACAGTCAGCAGGGGAGCGGAGCGAGCGTCCGGGACACAGCGGGGGACTCTTACCCCCCACCCACACACAGAGCCCTGAGCGGCTCTCCCCCCCGCCCGGCGCTCCCCCCCCACACACACACACACACACAGAGCACGCAGCTCTCCCCTCACACAGGCCGCTCCCCGTCCCAGAGGCCGCTCCTCCAGCTGTCTCTGCCTCTCCTACGGCTGTCTCCGCCGCTCCTCTGGCTGTCCCCGCCTCTCCCCGCGGGAGGCACAGCACCTCCTCACCGGAGCGTCTCAGCCTCTCCGCTGAGGAGCCCGAGGTGGAGGATGAGGAGGGCAGCCGGTACCCATAGGAACAGGAGCGTGGCCGTGTGCAAGGTGAGGAAACGCAGGGGAATGGGTTATTTAACGCGTCCCTGACTCACCCTGCCCTTTGCCCCCCCCTACCCTCCCTGCCCCCCTACCCTCCCTGCGTCCCTGCCCTTTGCCCCCCTGCCCTTTGCCCCCCCTGCCCTCCCTCCCCCTGCCCTTTGACCCCCTGATCTCCCTGCCCTTTGCCCTCCCTGCCCTTTGCCCCCCTGCCCTTTGCCCCCCTGCCCTCCCTCCCCCTGCCCTTTGCCCCCCCTGCCCTCCCTCCCCCTGCCCTTTGCCCCCCCTGCCCTCCCTCCCCCTGCCCTTTGCCACCCCTGCCATTTGCCCCCCCTGTCCTCCCTCCCCCTGCCATTTGCCCCCCCTGCCCTCCCTCACCCTGCCCTTTGCCACCCCTGCCCTCCCTCCCCCTGCCCTTTGCCACCCCTGCCCTCCCTCCCCCTGCCCTTTGCCACCCCTGCCCTTTGCCCCCTCCTGCCCTCCCTCCCTCTGCCCTTTGCCCCCCCTGCCCTCCCTCCCCCTGCCCTTTGCCCCCCCTGCCCTCCCCCTGCCCTTTGCCCCCCCTGCCCTCCCTACCCCTGCCCTTTGCCCCCCCTTGGCCTCCCTCCCCCTGCCCTTTGCCCCCCTGCCCTCCCTCCCCCTGTCCTTTACCCCCCTGCCCTCCCCCCCCTGCCCTTTGCCCCCCCTGCCCTCCCTCCCCCTGCCCTTTGCCCCCTTCCCAATGCCCTTTGCCCCCCCTGCCCTCCCTCCCTCCCCCTGCCCTTTGCCCCCTGCCCTCCCTCCCCTGCCCTTGCCCTCTGCCCTTTGCCCCCTGCCCTCCCTACCCCTGCCCTTTCACCCCTGCCCTTTGACCCCTGCCCTCTCTCCCCTGCCCTTTGCCCCCTGTCCTTTTCCCCCTGCCCTCCCTCCCCCTGCCCTCCCTGCCCCTTTCCCCTTTGCCCCCCTGCCCTTTGCCTCCCTGCCCTTTGCCTCCCTGCCCTTTGCCCCCCTGCCCTTTGCCCCCTGCCCTTTGCCACCCTGCCCTTTTGCCCCCTCTGCGCTTTGCCCCCCTGCCCTTTGCCCCCTGCCCTTTGCCCCCTGCCCTCTTGCACCCCTGCCCTCTTGCACCCCTGCCCTTTGCCCCCCTCCCTCCCTGCCCTCTTGCCCCCCCTGCCCTCTTGCCTCCCTGCCCTTTGCCCCCCCTGCCCTTTGCCCCCCCTGCCCTCCCTCCCCCTGCCCTTTGCCCCCCCCTGATCTCCCTGCCCTTTGCCCTCCCTGCCCTTTGCCACCCCTGCCCTTTGCCCCCCCTGGCCTCCCTCCCCCTGCCCTTTGCCCCCCCTGCCCTCCCTCCCAATGCCCTTTGCCCCCCTCCCAATGCCCTTTGCCCCCCCTGCCCTCCCTCCCCCTGCCCTTTGCCCCCTGCCCTCCCTCCCCTGCCTTTGCCACCCCTGCCCTTTGCCCCCCCTGACCTCCCTCCCCCTGTCCTTTGCCCCCCTACCCTCCCTCCCCCTGCCCTTTGCCCCCCCTGCCCTCCCCCTGCCCTTTGCCACCCCTGCCCTCCCTCCCCCTGTCCTTTGCCCCCCCTGCCCTCCCTCCCCCTGCCCTTTGCCCCCCCTGCCCTCCCCCTGCCCTTTGCCACCCCTGCCCTTTGCCCCCCCTGGCCTCCCTCCCCCTGCCATTTGCCCCCCCTGCCCTCCCAATGCCCTTTGCCCACCTCCCAATGCCCTTGCCCCTCCCTTGCCCCCTGCCCTCCCTACCCCTGCCCTTTCACCCCTGCCCTTTCACCCCTGCCCTCTCTCCCCTGCCCTTTGCCCCCTGCCCTTTTCCCCCCTGCCCTCCCTCCCCCTGCCCCTTTCCCCTTTGCCCCCCTGCCCTTTCCCCCCTGCCCTTTCCCCCCTGCCCTTTGCCCCCCTGCCCTCTTGCCCCCCTGCTCTTTTGCCCCCCCTGCCCTCTTGCCCCCTGCCCTTTGCCCTCCCTGCCCTTTGCCCCCCTCCCTCCCCCCATACCCCCATCCCTCCCTGCCCTCTTGCCCCCCTGCCCTCTTGCCCCCCTGCCCTCTTGCCTCCCTGCCCTTTGGCCCCCCCTGCCCCTCCCTGCCCTTTGGCCCCTCCCACCCCTCCCTGCCCTTTGGCCCCTGCCGCCCCTCCCTGCCCTTTGGCCCCCCCACCCCTCCCTGCCCTTTGCCCCCCCTCCCCTCCCTGCCCTTTGGCCCCCCCACCCCTCCCTGCCCTTTCCCCCCCCCGCCCCTCCTTGCCCTTTGGCCCCCCTGCCCCTCCCTGCCCTTTGGCCCCCCCGCCCTTCGGCCCCCCCGCCCCTCCCTGCCCTTTGGCCCCCCCCCGCCCCTCCCTGCCCTTTGGCCCCCCCCACCCCTCCCTGCCCTTTGGCCCCCCCCACCCCTCCCTGCCCTTTGGCCCCTCCCTGCCCTTTGGCCCCCCCCGCCCCTCCCTGCCCTTTGCCCTCCCCGCCCTTCCACGCCCCTTGGCCCCCCCCGCCCTTCCACACCCCTCCCCGCCCTTCCACGCCCCTCCCCGCCCTTCCACGCCCCTCCCCCCCCACCATGCCACGCCCCTCCCCCCCGCCCTTCCACTCCATGCCCCCTGCCCTTCCATGCCCGGGCAACGCTGGGTATATCAGCTAGTATATATATATATATATATACAGTGGTCGACAAATCACCAAAAAATCTACTCGCCACCTAGTACCACACGTGTGCTGCTTGGGCCAATAGGAGCTCGCCACGATGTTAAATCCACTCGACCGGGGCGTGCAAATTTATAGGTTTGTCGAACACTGTATATATATATATATATTATATATATATATAAACCATACGATACCGTTTGAAGCACGAGATCAGGAGACAGCACTCTGGTAAGTTAGATCACAAGTATTTGTATTGAAAGAGATCAGGAGACAGCACTCTGGTAAGTTAGATCACAAGTATTTGTATTGAAAAAGACACATAAACCGACATTTCGGTCCCCCAGTGGGACCTTTCTCAAGGTGGTGCGAAGGTCCACTGGAGGACCGAAACGTCGGTTTATGTGTCTTTTTCAATACAAATACTTGTGATCTAACTTACCAGAGTGCTGTCTCCTGATCTCTTTCAATACAAATACTTGTGATCTAACTTACCAGAGTGCTGTCTCCTGATCTCGTGCTTCAAATGGTATCGTATGGTTTATTATTGCTTTATGGGACAAGCACCCAATTTTTCTACTTGCAAGTGGAGTGCCGGCTGCTTCTGTGGATTCTCTATATATATATACAGTGTTCGACAATTAATTATAACTACACGCCAGTGGCGAGTGAATTTAGACCGCTGGCGAGCCGTTGCTGCGGCTCTAGGAATTCCCCTGCTCGCGCCAATTTTTTTTTTTAAATAAATAAATAATCCCCCTCCCTGATTGGTGTGACGCGGGTATGTTCCTGATGCAGAGGCTTTGGCGCCTCTTCCTGTTTAAAAGGTCTTCCATGGTGTCTTTTAAAGTTGTCACCTATTTTGTAACTACAAGACTTCCTCGGCTGTGTCGGAGGGATTCACCTAGTTTCTGTGGTAGGGCTGTGGTTCAAGCATTTAGGGTAAGCCCCAACCCCCCCTGCCCCTGATTCCCGCTTGCTGCCCGGGGCGGGTGGTAGGCTGGGAGGTTTCCGCGGCTGCTGCCCAGGCGCTTCCCCTCCGTCCCACGCTCCTTTGCCACACGCGCAGTTGGAGTGTTCCCCCTGGTCTCCGCTTCCCCTCCGGTCTCCACTCCCCCTCCGGTCCCCACTGCCCCTCGGTCCCCGTTACTGCTCGCGCGGGCCGCGAGATGGCAGCGCGGGTGTTCCCCCTGGTCCCCGTGTCTGTCTCCGCTCCCCCCCCAAGAGTGTGTGTGTGTGTGTATATGGGATAGTGTGTGTGTGTGTGTGTGTGTGTGTATATGGGATTGTGTGTGTGTGTGTGTGTGTGTGTGTGTGTGTGTGTGTGTGTGTGTGTGTGTGTGTGTGTGTGTGTGTGTATATGGGATAGTGTGTGTGTGTATATGGGATTGTGTGTGTGTGTGTGTGTGTGTGTGTGTGTGTGTGTGGATATGGGATAGTGTGTGTGTGTATATGGGCGAGAGTGTGTGTGTATATGGGAGAGAGAGAGTGTGTGTGTGTGTATGGGAGAGAGAGAGTGTGTGTGTGTATATGGGAGAGAGAGTGTGTGTGTGTGTGTGTGTGTGTGTGTGTGTGTGTGTGTGTGTGTGTGTGTGTGTGTGTGTGTATATGGGAGAGAGAGAGTGTGTGTGTGTATGGGAGAGAGAGTGTGTGTATATGGGAGAGAGTGTGTGTGTGTGTGTGTGTGTGTGTGTGTGTGTGTGTGTGTGTGTGTGTGTGTGTGTGTGTGTGTGTGTGTGTGTGTGTGTGTGTGTGTGTTTGTGTGTGTGTATGGGAGAGAGAGAGAGAGAGTGTGTGTGTGTGTATATGGCAGAGAGAGAGAGAGAGAGAGTGTGTGTGTGTGTGTATATGGGAGAGAGAGAGTGTGTGTGTGTGTGTGTGTGTGTGTATATGGGAGAGAGAGAGAGAGAGAGAGTGTGTGTGTGTATGTATGGGAGAGAGAAAGTGTGTGTGTATATATATGGGAGTGTGTGTGTGTGTGTGTGTGTGTGTGTGTGTGTGTGTGTGTGTGTGTGTGTGTGTGTGTGTGTGTGTGTGTGTGTGTGTGTGTGTGTGTGTGTGTGTGTGTGTGTGTGTGTGTGTGTGACACCAGAGGTACCCCCCAATCAGTCACCCCCCCCATCTAGTCAGTCAAAGTCACCCAGTCAGTCACCTCCTCCCCACCCAGTTACCCCCCGTCAGTCAGTTACCCCCCCAGTCAGTCAGTTACCCCCCCCAGTCAGTCAGTTACCCCCCCAGTCAGTCAGTTACCCCCACGTCAGTCAGTTACCCCCCCCAGTCAGTCAGTTACCCCCCCCCCCAGTCAGTTACCCCCCCCCCAGTCAGTCAGTTAAACACCCCCCAGTCAGTTACCACCCCCAGTCAGTCAGTCAGTTACCCCCCCAGTCAGTCAGTTATCCCCCCCCCCCAGTCAGTCAGTTACCCCCCCCAGTCAGTTACCCCCCCAGGTCAGTCAGTTACCCCCCCCCCAGGTCAGTCAGTTACCTCCATCATCTCCCTCCTCTCTCTGTCTCTCCCCTCTCTTTCTCTCCCCCCTCTCTGTCTCTCCCTCCTCTCTGTCTCTCCCCCCCTCTGTCTCTCCCCCCTCTCTCTGTCTCTCCCCCCCTCTCTGCCTCTCCCCCCCTCTCTGTCTCCCCCCTCTCTGTCTCTCCCCCCTCTCTGTCTCTTCCCCCCTCTGTTTCTCCCCCCTTCTCTGTCTCTCCACCCCCTCTGTCTCTCACCCCCTCTCTATCTCTCACCCCCTCTCTGTCTCTCTGTCTCTCACCCCCTCTCTGTCTCTCACCCCCTCTCTGTCTCTCACCCCCTCTCTGTCTCTCACCCGCTCTCTGTCTCTCTGTCTCTCACCCCCTCTCTGTCTCTCACCCCCTCTCTGTCTCTCACCCCTCTGTCTCTCTCCCCTCTCTGTCTCTCACACACACACACACACTCACGTAACAAGGACTAATTGTAGTATAATGTAATACAATAAATAAACTTATGTCAAAACGAATGTTCTTACTAGGAATTTATTCAATTTATTTTATTTATGTATTTTTTAAAAGCGGGGGTGGGACTAGGGTTGGGGGCGGGACTAGGAGCGGGGTTGGGGGCGGGACTAGGTGGCGAGTAGATTTTTTGGTTCGGCGAGTAGATTTTTGGGTGATTTGTCGAACACTGCCCTGAGGAAGGTCCCACTCTGAGGACCGAAACGTTGGCTGCCCTGTGTTGTTAATACACTTTATTTACTTCATTATATTGCGGTGTGCTGTCTCTTTGTTACCTGGATTTCCCTGGTTACCCTGTACATGTTTCTATATGGGACGAGCATCTGCCTTCATTTGAGAAACTGTGAGTGCAAACTATTTTTTAATTGACTATATATATATATATATATATATATATAGTTATACGTTACCGTTCCAAGGATTGGTAAACAAGAGACAGCACTCAATGTTGAAGATCAAAGTGTATTAGTGAAAGCAAAAATACATCCAGAAACCCAACGTTTCGGTCCTACAGAATGGGACCTTCCTCAGGGGGATACAAAGGGAGAATGACACAGTTCACCACATATTTATACATCAAACACTGAAAGTCAATTAACCAATCACCATCACCCAATTAAATTAACACAAGAAACCTGCAGCTCTGATGTCATATGTTGATTAAGCTTACATAAGATACCTCCATACTGCTAATCACTCAGCTGTGTATCATCCATTGTCATGGTTATCAATGGGTGTGAGCTCTGATTGATATGGCAGGGGCAATAAGGAGAGGATATCTAAAGAATTAAGGCAGGTTGTGCCATACATAAGTGAAACATTATAAAACCAGGGACATATATATCAAACACTGAAAGTCAATTAACCAATCACCATCACTCAATTAAAATAACACAAGAAACCTGCAGCTCTGATGTCATGTGTTGATTAAGCTTACATAAGATACCTCCATACTGCTAATCACCCAGCTGTGTATTGCATCCATTGTCATGGTTACCAATGGGTCTGAGCTCTGATTGATATGTCAGGGGCAGCAGGGAGAGGGTTTTTAAAGAAGTAAAGCAGGTAGTGCCATACATAAGTGAAACATAATAAAACCAGGGACATATAGGTGTGGGGGAGTGTGGGGGAGTGGTGGGGATCATGATGGAATGTACTGACATAACTAGAGGGCAGAGCCAGACTATGTCATATGAACCATAAGTGCATATGGGAATACCACAATAAGTAGAACTTGCATGTAAACAAATGATGAATAAATATGTATAGACTTCTAACCAAAGGAGAGCAACAGAGGATATTATACCATGAAACACATCAGTGAAATTAATGTGATTGTCCACACACGCACATGTCCATGGGTATCATCAGGATCTGACCTAAAGAAAACAACTTAGCTTAAAATCCTCGTTAAGCCCTTTTGGGGTCATTGTACTTAAATCAAAGATAGCTTTAGCTTCCAGCTGTAATAGTAGTTTATTCCTGTCGCCACCCCTGGTAGGGGCACGAGCCTGTATAATAGGCATGCATCTTAGAGTTGCTAAACTGTGTCTGTGTTTCCTGAAGTGTCGTGCCACCGGTTGGTGTTTCAAATCATCGTCATCTTCAGCACCCAGAAGTGCCTTCCTGATTGCACATCGATGAATACTGATACGTTCCTTTAACATTCTCATCGTCTTTCCAACGTAGTAGAGCCCACATGGGCACTTGATGAAGTACACTACATATTTAGACTCACAGTTTAAATATTGTTTAATTTTTGTAGATTTGCCAGTCTGAGGGTGAGCAAAAGTACTTCCTGTTTGCATAAACTGGCAGTTGGTACAGCCATGGCATCTGTATGACCCCGGTTTTCTCGCCAGCCATTGAAGCGATCCGTGACCACTTCAGTAAGTTTGCAGAGCACAAGGGGCCGCCTCCAGAATACTTGTTATTGCTGCTGGAGGTGATACTCCATAAGAACTACTTCAGGTTTGAGAAAACCTTTTATCTGCAACTAACAGGCACCGCTATGGGGTCAAACATGGCACCGGCGTATGCCAACCTGTTCATGGATACCTACGAGAACACCCATTTGCTTACCGATGCCCCATTTGCGGACCGTATATCTAACTACTATCGCTACATTGATGATGTGTTCCTGGTCTGGCGAGGACTGGAAACAGAGCTTCTATCATTTACTGAGTATCTAAACAAAATTCCATGCACAATTAGGTTCACAGCTAGCTACAGTACCATTGAAGTTCCTTTTCTTGATACCATTGTTTATAAGGACAATGGAAAACTCTGCACACGTCTATTCCAGAAGCCCACAGATAGGAACACATTATTACATGCAACCAGCCATCATCCTCCACCATTAAAAGCAGGTCTCCCTTTCTCACAACTACTACGTGTCCGGAGAATTGTGAGTGACCCCAAACTAGTGGAGTGTGCACTTCTGGAGATGGCCTCTCGCTTTCTAGAGAGGGGATATGATCCCAAAGAAGTCAATAAGGCACTCATCAAAGCCAGGATCCCAGAGAGGGAGGAGCTGCTGTCACCAACAATGAGGACCACTGATTCTGATCGCTGTAAGGTGGTCAGCACTTACAGCACTGCATCTGGACATATCAAAAGGTCTATACAACAACATTGGCATATATTGGCTAATGATCGCAGGATTGGGAAAGACTTTAATGCTCCACCCCTTTTTTGTTATAAAAGAGGCAGAAATCTGGGAGATCTGCTTACACATTCTGATCCCGTTGACAAATACATGCCAGCAAAGACATGGCTGGCAAGAAAACCGGGGTCATACAGATGCCATGGCTGTACCAACTGCCAGTTTATGCAAACAGGAAGTACTTTTGCTCACCCTCAGACTGGCAAATCTACAAAAATTAAACAATATTTAAACTGTGAGTCTAAATATGTAGTGTACTTCATCAAGTGCCCATGTGGGCTCTACTACGTTGGAAAGACGATGAGAATGTTAAAGGAACGTATCAGTATTCATCGATGTGCAATCAGGAAGGCACTTCTGGGTGCTGAAGATGACGATGATTTGAAACACCAACCGGTGGCACGACACTTCAGGAAACACAGACACAGTTTAGCAACTCTAAGATGCATGCCTATTATACAGGCTCGTGCCCCTACCAGGGGTGGCGACAGGAATAAACTACTATTACAGCTGGAAGCTAAAGCTATCTTTGATTTAAGTACAATGACCCCAAAAGGGCTTAACGAGGATTTTAAGCTAAGTTGTTTTCTTTAGGTCAGATCCTGATGATACCCATGGACATGTGCGTGTGTGGACAATCACATTAATTTCACTGATGTGTTTCATGGTATAATATCCTCTGTTGCTCTCCTTTGGTTAGAAGTCTATACATATTTATTCATCATTTGTTTACATGCAAGTTCTACTTATTGTGGTATTCCCATATGCACTTATGGTTCATATGACATAGTCTGGCTCTGCCCTCTAGTTATGTCAGTACATTCCATCATGATCCCCACCACTCCCCCACACTCCCCCACACCTATATGTCCCTGGTTTTATTATGTTTCACTTATGTATGGCACTACCTGCTTTACTTCTTTAAAAACCCTCTCCCTGCTGCCCCTGACATATCAATCAGAGCTCAGACCCATTGGTAACCATGACAATGGATGCAATACACAGCTGGGTGATTAGCAGTATGGAGGTATCTTATGTAAGCTTAATCAACACATGACATCAGAGCTGCAGGTTTCTTGTGTTATTTTAATTGAGTGATGGTGATTGGTTAATTGACTTTCAGTGTTTGATATATATGTCCCTGGTTTTATAATGTTTCACTTATGTATGGCACAACCTGCCTTAATTCTTTAGATATCCTCTCCTTATTGCCCCTGCCATATCAATCAGAGCTCACACCCATTGATAACCATGACAATGGATGATACACAGCTGAGTGATTAGCAGTATGGAGGTATCTTATGTAAGCTTAATCAACATATGACATCAGAGCTGCAGGTTTCTTGTGTTAATTTAATTGGGTGATGGTGATTGGTTAATTGACTTTCAGTGTTTGATGTATAAATATGTGGTGAACTGTGTCATTCTCCCTTTGTATCCCCCTGAGGAAGGTCCCATTCTGTAGGACCGAAACGTTGGGTTTCTGGATGTATTTTTGCTTTCACTAATACACTTTGATCTTCAACATTGAGTGCTGTCTCTTGTTTACCAATCCTTGGAACGGTAACGTATAACTACATTCTCTATATGGGACGTGCACCTGTGGCTTAACAGCACCTATTGGAGTGCCAACTGCCTTATCTGACTATATATATATATATATATATGTGATAAAAAATCACTGGCACTCCAATAGAAATGTACATGGTAGACAGACAGAGCCCCTATATATAGCACTCTGATCCAGTGTGAAATGGTGAGATTCTTAAAATAACTTTATTAAATGACAATGTCGTTAAAATATTGGGGTTTAAAACAATGATTAAATAATACCAAGTGATTCTTACTCTATGGATAAGTGTGTCCAATTGAGTGTGCAGTGGTATATATAAATGTCCAGTGTTAGGATAAATCACTGGCCCTAGCAATCCTCTATAGAGTGGGTTAGCTAGGGTTCTTGATGGAAGTAACGGCAGTTTGAGCCACAGATGTAGTGCCCCTGTAATTTAATACTAGTAGGTGCACTCGTGAGTTGGACCTGTACTATGCTGTATGTATACTGCAGCTGATAGTATATTATAGATTCGTTGTAACAGATTACCTAGCTCTGATTACCTAGCCTTGACAAAGCACTCGCGAAACGCGCGCGTCGGCGAACACGTGACCACGTGCACACGCGGAGGCGGAGTTCATGTACACTGACTCAGTCAGACTTAGAAAGTCAGTGTATCTCAGCCCGTGCACAGTAATGGACCAAAATAAGATCCAATGATCTTATAAGTCACCACACAGCAACGGCACATAATAATACTGGCAATACAATACCATTTCAATATAGGAAGCCTGAATGCTAACCCCCCACTACAGCAATCAGCTCAAGGGGGTCATACATAGAGCAAAACGGCACCCAACACAGGTATTAACACCTCAAGTGCCAGATCACCACCACACATGTAAAGTACATACCCTATTAGGGGAAGGTTTTTCAAGTTGACCGGAATATAAACCCTACCAGGAGCAGTACTCAGCTGATAACTCAGTATAAGCTTATACAGTAGTTACAGCAGTGCCACTATATTCACCTGTAATATATCTAGTAATACTAGCATTTACTCCATCATATACCTGGAATATATATATATGTGTTAAGCACCACACAGCAATAATTACATATTCTATAACATAAGTGAGTGCAATTAACAACACATTAGGTGCACTTAGACCTAGATCTGTTACAACGAATCTATAATATACTATCAGCTGCAGTATACATACAGCATAGTACAGGTCCAACTCACGAGTGCACCTACTAGTATTAAATTACAGGGGCACTACATCTGTGGCTCAAACTGCCGTTACTTCCATCAAGAACCCTAGCTAACCCACTCTATAGAGGATTGCTAGGGCCAGTGATTTATCCTAACACTGGACATTTATATATACCACTGCACACTCAATTGGACACACTTATCCATAGAGTAAGAATCACTTGGTATTATTTAATCATTGTTTTAAACCCCAATATTTTAACGACATTGTCATTTAATAAAGTTATTTTAAGAATCTCACCATTTCACACTGGATCAGAGTGCTATATATAGGGGCTCTGTCTGTCTACCATGTACTAAGTTATATGCCCTTTGCAGCACCATTTCCTATGTTACATATCTAAGCTGTAGCGGGGGTAAACCATAAGTGTATACTCCAATAGAAATTCAATAATGAATAGGTGCATGTCCCATATAAATAATAAAAGTATACATTACCGCATAGCAGCAAAAAGGGAGACAGCACTCAGGTGAATGAAAATAAATGTATTAAATACAGCACATAACTCCAACGTTTCGATCCCACAGGGGGATCTTCCTCAGGGTGGTGCCTGAGAAAGATCCCCCTGTGGGATCGAAACGTTGGAGTTATGTGCTGTATTTAATACATTTATTTTCATTCACCTGAGTGCTGTCTCCCTTTTTGCTGCTATGCGGTAATGTATACTTTTATATATATATATATATATATATATATATACATGTAGAGGTATCAGTACCGTGTTAGCCGAGCTTCAATAATCAAAAAATAAATAGATGATACCGTTCTGTGGCTAACGAAATGCTTTTATTTGTGCGAGCTTTCGAGATACACTGATCTCTTCTTCCGGCGATGTTACAATGAATGAAGCAAGGATAACTTGAAAACAGTGTCTCTTGGAATGTTATCTGTGCTTCTCCTTCCCCCGGTGTGGATGTGTTTTATGGCTAGAGGTGTTATATCCCTCTCACTCCACACACACCTTGTGTAGAGCACTGTTTATACTGTGGGCTCTCCATTCATTTTTATTCACACTGATACACATACACACTCTTTCTTCACTTGCTTTCAGTTACCCTTTGACACCTCTAGCCATAAAACACATCCACACCGGGGGAAGGAGAAGCACAGATAACATTCCAAGAGACACTGTTTTCAAGTTATCCTTGCTTCATTCATTGTAACATCGCCGGAAGAAGAGATCAGTGTATTTCGAAAGCTCGCACAAATAAAAGCATTTCGTTAGCCACAGAACGGTATCATCTATTTATTTTTTGATATATATATATATATATATATATATATATATATATATATATATATATATATATATATACTGCCATGACATATCTATCACTGGGCAGAAGAGGGCAGGGCTATCATTCTGTCTAGTCACCCGAGACCATGTGATGGAGAAATGCCGTTACTCTGTGTGGGCCCACACAGTTAACTCCTTACAGCCATAGTAATCTCAAAGGTGGCTTACACTCTCCCCTAACGAAAGCTGATGTTGCCTCCAACATCCGCATAAATGTCATGGATACAGTTGGACACTTAGTTGTACACATTCTAGTACATCTTATACTATATTAGTGAAAGCACTGTATGCCTGCCTGCCTGCATGCATGCATGCCAGCCTGCCTGCCTGCCTGGATGTCCGGTGTCCCTAGGGGAAATCTCATTGGTCCCTTGGGCCGCCCCCGCACACCTCTCATTGGCCTGAGGCGGAGTGACGACCAAAGGACACACACACAGGCACACACACACAGGGACACACAGGGACACACACACAGGGACACACACACACAGGGACACACACACACAGGGACACATACACACACACAGGGACACACACACACAGGGACACACACACACACACAGGGACACACACTCTCCCCCGTCAGTTGGACCGCAGCTCACCTTCCACACCCCCCCCCCCTCCTCTCCCGGTGCCCCTCCTCTCCCGGTGCCCCTCCTCTCCCGGTGCCCCTCACTCTCTCCCCCCTCCCCACCTCACCCAAATCCCCACGCTCCGCAACATCCCCAGCCGCACCATCACCCTCACCGTGCGCCGCGGAGGAAGCGCGGCCCTGCTGCTCAGCAGCAAACTCCAGGCTCCTTCCCCCTCGCGGCGCGGCCCGGGCCTCCTGCTCTCCCCATCACGTGCGCCGCTACCGGAGAGGGGAAGTGCGGCGCGGGACTCCCCATCACGTGTGCCGCTACCGGAGAGGGGAAGCGCGGCGCGGGACTCCCCATCACGTGTGACGCTACCGGAGAGGGGAAGTGCGGCGCGGGACTCCCCATCACGTGCGCCGCTACCGGAGAGGGGAAGCGCGGCGCGGGACTCCCCATCACGTGCGCCGCTACCGGAGAGGGGAAGCGCGGGCCGGGCCTCCTGCTCTCCCCATCACGTGCGCCGCTACCGGAGAGGGGAAGTGCGGCGCGGGACTCCCCATCACGTGCGCCGCTACCGGAGAGGGGAAGCGCGGCGCGGGACTCCCCATCACGTGTGACGCTACCGGAGAGGGGAAGTGCGGCGCGGGACTCCCCATCACGTGCGCCGCTACCGGAGAGGGGAAGCGCGGCGCGGGACTCCCCATCACGTGCGCCGCTACCGGAGAGGGGAAGCGCGGGCCGGGCCTCCTGCTCTCCCCATCACGTGCGCCGCTACCGGAGAGGGGAAGCGCGGGCCGGGCCTCCTGCTCTCCCCATCACGTGCGCCGCTACCGGAGAGGGGAAACGCGGCGCGGGACTCCTGCCACTCTTGCCCCCCCCCCCCCCCAGCTTCCCGAACTCACCTCCTGCCCCAGCCAGATGCCACGGGGTCAAGGTAAGTCACACACCGTCTCCCACCCACGCACTGTCACCCAGTCACCCACACACCCACCCAGTCACTTTCACCCACCCAGCCACTCAGTCACCCACCCACTCAGTCACCCACCCACTCAGTCACCCACTCACTTAGTCACCCACCCACTCACTTAGTCACCCACCCACTCACTCAGTCACCCACCCACTCACTCAGTCACCCACCCACTCACTCAGTCACCCACCCACTCACTCACTCAGTCACCCACCCACACACCCACCCAGTCACCCACTCAGTCACCCACTCAGTCACCCACCCACACACCCACCCAGTCACCCACCCACACACCCACCCAGTCACTTTCACCCAGTCACCCACTTTCACCCAGTCACCCACCCACCCACCCACTCAGTCACCCACCCACTCAGTCACCCACCCACTCAGTCACCCAGTCACCCACCCATTCAGTCACCCAGTCACCCATTCAGTCAGTCACCCAGTCACCCACCCATTCAGTAAGTCAGTCACCCACTCACCCACCCACTCACTCACTCAGTCACCCACCCATTCAGTCACCCATTCAGTCAGTCACCCAGTCACCCACCCATTCAGTCAGTCAGTCACCCACTCACCCACCCAGTCAGTTACCCACTCACCCACCCAGTCAGTCACCCACTCACCCACCCAGTCAGTCACCCAGTCAGTCACCCACTCACCCACCAAGTCAGTCACCCACTCACCCACCCAGTCAGTCACTCACTCACCCACCCAGTCAGTCACCCACTCACCCACCCAGTCAGTCACCCACTCACCCACCCAGTCACTCACCCACCCAGTCAGTCACTCACCCACCCAGTCAGTCACTCACCCACCCAGTCAGTCTCCCACTCACCCACCCACCGACCCAACTCACCCACCCAACCACCGACCCAAAGTCACCCACCGACCCAAAGTCACCCACCCACCGACCCAAAGTCAAACCGACCCAAAGTCACCCACCCACCGACCCAAAGTCACATACCCACCGACCCAAAGTCACACACCCACCGACCCAAAGTCAAACCGACCCAAAGTCACCCACCCACCGACCCAAAGTCACCCACCCATGACCCAAAGTCAAACCGACCCAAAGTCACCCACCCACCCACTCAGTCAAGTGTCACACACCCACCCAGTCACCCACACACTCAGTCAACTCAGTCACCCACCTAGCTGTCAAGGGGGGGGGGGAAGCCTAACCCTGTCGTACGCCCCCCCAAAATTACATCCCGGGCAACGCCGGGTCTCTCAGCTAGTAATGCAATATAACAAGATTATACAGACTGGTATAATACTGAATACATAGCATTTTGGTAACTATTTTAGCACTATACTCGCAATATACACATTCTGGGCATGTATCAGTTACCTCACTTGTTACAACTTACACAGGAAGATACTACTGGCCTGAATCAGCATATCTCACTTATATGAGAAAACATGGTGAGGTACTTCCTATGAAATTACTAGGCCTACCAGTAATTAGCAGGGTAAGACTTTCGGACCATATTACCCTTCCCATCTGGTACCTCTGCAAAGTGAACCCGCTTAGCCCCATTTCAATCTACATATTCCACTCGATCCTTATAAATGCTGTACCCAATGTGCCAGATTCGTACTTATCTTAACTACCTTATCTTTGTTCTCAACAATTACCGCATGATCATGTTGTGTATATAGCACGGGTTCCCCTGGCCCCCTTTTCCCTCCCTTGGCCCCTTACCTCTGCTGCTGGTGACGGGTGACGAGTTTTGCGGGGCGCTCGGGTACCAGTGACGGGGTGTGCGTGCCTTTGGTAGTGCAGGGAGGTGGAGCAGAGCTGCAGAGGCGGGTTGCGGCGAAGCGGAGGTGAACGAGTCGCCGGCGGCTCCCATAGCAGGGCGCCGCCATGTCTGAGTGCGTGCGCATGCGCAGTGTAACGCGCATGCGCAGAGTAGGCGGCCAGTGCAAGGAATAGCCCACAAGGGAACTACAACACCCAGCATGCACTGGATCTGCCGGACATGTGAACAAGAACAGCCAATAGGGCTACAGTATTCCCCCTGCACCGCTATTGATACATTTGGCATGCCAGGGACCACGCCAGTTGGAAGAGGGACCTCTGAGGAGCAGGTAGTGTCCAGGGAGCAGTGCTTCCCTGGACTAAGCCAAACCTCCCCCCTTAGGCTCCAGCTAGGCCTCGACTCACTGTAGCGTGTGGCTGCTATATGTAAAGCCCATAGTTAGGGACCTTTCCCCAGTATCTGCATATAGCCAGGTACAGCAATGGTGAGACGCCACGCGGTAACTGCGGCCTGTGGTCTGGGACCAGACCATCTACATGGTAAAGACGGTAAGGTGATATTATCCACGCCGGAATTTACCCCATGTGGAGGCGGACGCCATCGCGGACGACAACGTTGGATCAGACGGATCCTCTTGTTCTTCTGCGTCACTCAGGTGCTGGATGCCCAGGGCAGGTACCCCACTAAGTGCACCAACACTCCATGGGATAGCGCTATCTCCTAGGTTTGTGTTGGCCTTTCGGAAATGGACATCAGGTTATTGGTGCCTGGCACCCAAGGTACTTTGGGGACACTCATTGGTGGATTCGGGTTGGGGTCTATTACACTGTGTGGTACAGGGTACTGTTATAGTGTGTCCAGTAAAGGATGTTAGTATATGCTGGAGTGTGTGTATTATTATTATTATTGTTCCTGTAATGGGCTCATCCCACCAAGTTGGAATTCCTTGCAGGTGGAGACGCTGTCACCAGTCGGATCAGGTACACCCCAGACTCCCAGCGGCGGAGTGTCAGGCCTCCTGTGAGCCACAGGTAAAGCACCACACACACAGTAACTGCCAGATCTCCCATAGGGTGCGGGAAAGTGCGCTACATGTAATATAAGTTTTTACCTTGCACTCTAACCACTGAACATAACAATCACATCCATAGTATCAGCAAAGACATAGGGCTATTCGTAGCCACACTTGTTCTTCACCTGATCTTGGACCATGCGATCAGCACGGCTCAGTTGGGTCAGTTTGCAACAGTAGAGAGCACAGGGCAGAACCCAGATAACAGGCTCCTCTTTAGGGGTTTCCACTAGAGCAAAGTCCCCTGGTACATCAGTGCTAAAAAACAAGCAATCATCTGGTTCATCCAGGCGTTATTGGTAGACCTCATTCTCATTAGAGGTTTAAGGTCCTTCCCACCATCGTTCAACCCAACATCATCAGCAGAAGACCATACATGTCAACTTAGGGACAGGTGACCCCCGGATGGTCAGATCATCCCCCTCGGCAAACCCAAGAACAGACTCAAGACCCAAGATTTTCCTGGCTGATACTATAGCCAGGTAGCACGGCGGCAACCGGGCACTTTTTCAGACAGAAATGCAGGGGAAACTCTTCTCATAGGCCCTTTGAAAGTCACACAACTCTCAGGTGTCAGGTGTCTCAGTAGATCGCAGGGCGATCTTGGTTGGATGCACGATGCTCTCTGGTGATCCCACCGGGGCAATCTCTTAAGGTGGCATTTCAGGATGGAATAGGAACTGCGTCACTGTATTGCTGCTGAGAAAGAGCTAATGGATTCCATTCTCCTTCAGATCATGGTCTGGTAATATACAGTGGAGGTGCCTCTTGACCCGCGTTGAGGCCGGCAAGGGAGATGTTCATCTTGTTCATGATTTGAATACCCCAGACACAGAATAGCAGTGACTGCAAGGTACGGGTCGACAGAGCTGTAGATACTTAAGGCCACACTCCAAGCATTGGGCAGTACCAGAGAGTTCTCCTCTTGGGCGTCTACAAGAGACACGCGCTGCCTGAAGAGACTCTTTTCCATCCATGGTTATGACAAAAACCCAGCTGGGAATTTCAAAATGCACAAGAAGGGATGCACTTGCCTGCGAGGACATCTTTAGTGAAGGCACTGCTGAGATATCACAGCACACTTGCTCACAGCTATTTTCAGCAGGGGGAGAGTCTCGGTCACCCTTATCTGTACGTGTCTCCTGTTTGGCAAGGCTAAACTCCAGCCTAAACAAAATTAGATGGGGGAGGGTGTGGTCCTCATCCTCCCCTTTCAGTGGACTATCATTATATACCAGAAGTAGAATCCCGTCGGGGAAGAAAAAGCTGTGCACTGCTATAATTCAAAGATAAAGGCTGGATCGCTCAGGAAAGTTAAAATCTATTTTATTGGGCTAATCGCAACATAATTAAAGAAATAGGAAGGACAGGCAGAGAGAACCTCTGGAAACGTGGGCAGGTAAATGGCAAATGAGGTTTAATACAGATAAATGTAAGGTTATGCATTTGGGATGCAAGAATAAAAAGGCGACTTACAAATTAAATAGAGATATATTGGGGGAATCCTTGATGGATAAGGATTTAGGAGTGCTTGTAGACTGCAGGCTTAGCAATAGTGCCCAATGTCATGCAGTAGCTGCAAAGGCAAACAAGATCTTACCTTGCATCAAACGGGCAATGGATGGAAGGGAAGTAAACATAATTATGCCCCTTTACAAAGCATTAGTAAGACCACACCTTGAACATAGAGTACAATTTTGGGCACCAATCCTAAGAAAAGACATTATGGAACTAGAGAGAGTGCAGAGAAGAGCCACCAAGTTAATAAAGGGGATGGACAATCTAACTTATGAGGAGAGGCTAGCTAAATTAGATTTATTTACATTAGAAAAGAGAGGTATAAGAGGGGATATGATAACTATATACAAATATATTCGGGGACAATACAAGGA
This sequence comes from Ascaphus truei, assembly GCF_040206685.1. Classification (NCBI taxonomy): domain Eukaryota; kingdom Metazoa; phylum Chordata; class Amphibia; order Anura; family Ascaphidae; genus Ascaphus; species Ascaphus truei. The sequence continues at coordinate 224,495,787 of NC_134483.1, read as the reverse complement.
GCTTTCAAAAGAACTATTCATCTCACGGGCAGTACTAAGGACTCGGGGGAAAGGAGATTTCACCAGCAACAAAGGAAAGGGTTCTTTACAGTAAGGGCAGTTAAAATGTGGAATTCATTACCCATGGAGACTGTGATGGCAGATACAATAGAGTTGTTCAAAAAAAGGTTGGACATATTTTTAGATGGGAAAGGTATACAGGGATATACCAAATAAGTATGCATGGGAAGGATGTTGATCCAGGGATTAATCCGATTGCCAATTCCTGGAGTCAGGAAGGAATTAATTTTTCCCCTTAATGGGGTTTTTTGTTTGCCTTCTTCTGGATCAATAAGTAAGTATAGATATAGGATAAAGTATCTGTTGTCTAAATTTAGCATAGGTTGAACTTGATGGGCGTACGTCTTTTTTCAATCTCATCTACTATGTAACTATGTAACTATGTAACTATGTAAGAACCTCTGCGTTTTGCACATATGAGTGCTTTGTCAACTAGCAGTTCACTGTCTTTAGCAGCGAGTACAGTTTCAGCAGCAGGAAACACAGCCTCAGTGAACATTTTTAAAAGGTGTATATTCTTCATACAGACAGTTCAGAAAACAGTAAACTCACAAAAAAGACGAAAATCGTTCTTTTCTTTTCTGTGCCTAGCCCCACTTTGGGCACCAAATGTAACCCTCCCTGTACGGCACCTAGGCAGTTTACATCAAATGACTCTTATCTTGGTTTTCTAAGAGTTGATTAACTTGTCAAGGTGCTGAATTCATGCAGGCTGGGCATTGGTAATGCAATGACTGGTACCTGTAAGGATTCTGGTCCAGAGTTTTCCTGGAACTTGCGTGGATGTTGGAACCATCTTGGTTCCTAGCAAACCTCCTCCTGGAGTTAGCAGCCAGCTACTACCAGCCCCTGCTTGAGCATGGTATTCTGTTACATGTGTTACTGGACCACACCTGTACCCTGTTCCTGTGGATTCCCTGTTGCCGACCCCAGCCTGTGACCCCGACCTTGCATCTCTGCCGCCTGCCTTCACCTCTGCCTGCATTACAACTAATCTTACGGGACTCTGTCCCCTGGCTATGGTTGTGATCATATACCCCTACCTTAGCTTTGAAGGTCCGCTTCCTTTCGGAGACGAGCAATGTTATATTATGCTCGGGCCAGGCATGGACCCCACTGAGGTAGGGAGGGTAATTTCTCTCCAAGGACATCTCATCAGAAATCATTAGCAGCATCTGTAACTTCAGGACCAGCAACTGGTTATGATTGTTACACTGCTGCAAAGCATTTCTACCCGCCTTGATGCTATACCCATGGTCCTGGCTCCCTCAACGTCTTTGGTGGCGGAGACTCCCACTTCCCCTGAGGCTCCCACTTCAAAGACAAATGTTCCTCTCCCTACTTTACATGAAGAATTTTATAGAACTATTGTTGATTCTAAGGCTCCTGTTTCAAAATTAAGTTCCTCTGTCACTGGGTCCCCTGCAGTGTTTGATGTCCTAATCGCTGATTCCAAGGTTCCTGTTCCGGTTTTAAAGTTAAGCTCACTTTTCACTATTTCCTCAGCAGTTCCTGCTATAATTGTTGTTAGTTCTAAAGCCCTCGATTTAAAGGCAGGTCCTCCTTTCTCTGACTCCTGTGATGTTTGATATCCCTACCCTTGATTCTAAAGCTCTTGCCTTCAAGTTCCCCACAATATTTGGTATACCAATGACTAATTCTCATTCTCCCACTTCAGAGACAAGCATATCTGTCCCTGTTTCCTCTGCAGTACCTGATATAACCACTGCTGATTCTCATATTCCCACTTCAGAGACAATCATATATCCCTCTGATCTCTCTACAGTACCTGTGTTAACCCTTGTTGATGTAACATTCCCCGCTTTAAAGGCAGCATTTCCTTTCCTTGACTCCTGTGCTGTAACTGGTATAACCACTGCTGCTTTTCAGTCTCTAGCTTCAGAGACTATTTTACCTGTTCCTGATTCCTGTTCAGAGCCTGATGTACCCATTGCTAATTCGTATTCTCCTGTTTTGAAGACAAGCGCACTTCTTTCTGATTTCCCTGCAGTATCCGATGCATCCTCTGCTGATTCTATGACCCCCACTCCAAAGTGAAAACAAGATATTCATGAGGCGCTCCTATAACAGTGAGTGATAGACGTAGTGTGCTTGTCGCCTAAAAGTGAAACTGTAACTGTGTACAATATAATAAATATAAAAAATTATAATAACCAATTCCTTTGCAGCTCGACCTTCAATGGACCTTCCCTTAAGGTCCTCAGTGGTATAGTGTACCAGGGAGCGCAATGGACCGGAAAATACATGTGAATATAAACAGGAAAAACACAGAATAGTGTAATACTGCTAATGAAGCACAACTTGATAAAACACTGAGGAAATGTACACTCACATAAAATAATGTATGCTGGCTCAAGACCTCAGGCAAAGGTTTGCATCATGAAACAGACAACTAGGGGTTAAATCTCCCCTTGTCTCCCGTAGAAGATATGTAAACAGAAACAAAGAGACATACAATAGCGCAGACTATCGTAAATAAGGGCAATGTGGAATTCATTACCCATGAAGACTGTGATGGCAGATACAATAGATCTCTTCAAAAAAAGGTTGGACATCATTTTAGGAAGGAAAGGTACACAGTGATATACCTAATACGTAAACATGGGAAGGATAATATGATTGCAAATACTGGAATCAAGGAGGTAATTCCCCCCTCCCCACACACATACACAAACCTTATGAGATATAATTATTGGATAATGTTTCATTGGTGTTTTTTATTTGCCTTCCTCTGGATCAAAATAAATACAGATAAAGGATGAGTACCATAGTCAACTAAATTTAACATAGGTTGAACTTGAGGGACGTGACTTTTTTTTCAACCTCCACAGTCATTATCAGTCATTATCATTGTTAAAATAAGCAATAGTAGTAATTAATTTTACTTTCTAACCAATTATAATCTGATAATATGGTATCATATCGTCGTTGTAGAGGTAAAACTTATTAGGGGGCATTTTTGGCAAAAACTCACTAAATGCACTTCCTGACTTGGAATATCTTGATATTTCTATTGAAAAACTCATTGTGCCTTTTTAGAAAGACTTCAGAGTTACCAAAACATAAAACCTATTAAGTATGATTTTGAAAAAAATGTCAAAAAACATTTAATCGCCTTTTCCTCAGTACTCAAAGAATGTACTTTTACATTTACAACGACGATATATTAAATCGGATCATGTAAGTACAGGTTTCTTGTGGAAAGATTAGTTTGAGAAACACTGACCTGTACCTTTTACTTATATTGAGCTTTCTCATCTTTTCTACAAATTGGCCTGCTGTATATGACAAGCTGATGACAGCAAGATAAACCGTACTAAGTCAGCACAACAAGGGATCTTCAGTATAATGCCCGTATTATTAGTTGCACAAAAAGTGTACTCTTCAGATGTAAACGGACTTAAGCCCTTAAAGAATAGGTATTAGCATTGATTGACTTGAGCCGTGTCAGTCTCATGAACATACTGTAATATAGGCTTATTTATTGCAGCTGTTTTTTGTGACACATGAAGTTTAGGAAATGCAATTGAATTATGATTGCTATGGAGTTGTTTGTATACAATGTTTATCCACAGTGAGCGAAACTAAACCTATTTACAGAACAAAGAAAATGTGTGTATTTTAATGTCCCTATTCAATACAGTGAGGAGCAAAGTATGGTAAAGTTAATGATGCATTAAAGCTGCAGTTCAGTCAATATCCTGCATGTTTGTTTTTTTTAATAAATCAGTTCTGTAGTAAGAAAAAATACTTTTAGCATTTTCTGTTTTTAAAAAAACAACTTTGAAAGACCAATTTTCTTGTATTCTATTTTAACAGCCATTTGCTAAGGCACTGCCCCTTCATGTCCTGTCACAAGCCCTGGCACACCCCTTTGTCAGCCCTGCCCTCCCTCTAGCACATGTCAGTGCAGGATTGCTCATGAATATTCATGAGCTTCCACTGCCAGTCAAGCAGATTATAAACAAATGCCAGCTTTTAATATGTCACCAAATTTCGACCTATCAATACATGGAAAACGAATTGAGCTGCAGCTATACTGTTCTTTAGGTAATTAGAGATTGCACACATGAAACTATTGAAGTAAAAAAATAAATATAAAAAAAAATACTGAACTGTAGCTTTAATGTCCATTCATTTGAATGGAAGCTGATGCATAATTCAGTGGGCATCCCCCCATATTGAGTTCGGGCCAGATAAAGGTATTTTGAATGTGTGCCACTGAAGCACAAAGACAAAAAGGTAGAAAGCGCACTGAGAAACAGTAATGTGTAAAATATGTATTGAAAAAAAAAAGTAATCCAACAGGACTACATAATAATAATAATAATGATGTGTGTATACCAAATAAAGGACTTACAATGTGTTTAAAAAATGGTGAGAGCAAGGACCGGGAGATCCGGATAAGCAGCCACTGGAGTAGGTGACGAGGGTCTGGACCGCAATCTCCATCAGTTGTGCCTGATTCCTCTCTCTACCGGCCTGTGGCTCCACCAATGATATCTCGCACAGCAACCCCATGTGACCTCTACGCATTTCGCCAGTACTTCGTCAGTACTGTAAGATACAGTATCAATGCATTTTTTTATACTTCTAACATTTAAGAAACAAAGAGGTAAATATATGACAAAGTCAGAACCAAGAAAAATACAAATAACGTACAGTTTAAAATAGAAATGTAAGGTGCAGATATTTTAAAAGTGATAGAACTACAGATGTAGGATGACTGAATTACCCTACAGCTGTGGGGGTGAAAAGTCACTATCTTGTGGGAAATTCTCTCTGCAGCAGGCAGCTTTCCCCCAGAAGCAGGTCAAGTTAGTTGGGATATATCTGTAAAATCAAATAAATGAAAGTACTAAAGCAGAAAACCTAAAGTTGATGAGGAGATGACTCTCTTCACAATGGCAGCTATGGACAATTTTAATCGAAAGATCATTATTTTTAAATCACCTGAAAGGCACAGCTAACAAACATAATGGCTGAGTATTCCTCTTTGATGCAAATCAGGGCCCCCAGATTATTTTATATTTAGAGGTAGGTCCCCTCACAAAAGCTGTTATATGTTTTAACAAGCGGGCATTTTTCTGTTTCCATTTCTTTGTTATTGTTCAATTAATTTCTGCAACAAATATGGGATCTAAATCCAAGAGCAGATTTGGGGAGTTTTGTAACAGGTTTGTTAAAGGTGCAGATCTCCCCCTTTTTGTTTTTTTGTTTTTGCACAGATACGAAGCAGGGCTCCTTGAAGCTTAAATGCTCTATTTTCAGCTCCGGTTCCCGAGATACTTACCACAGAAGGTAGCAAAGGTAGGTCCCCACTAGGGGAAACAAAGTGGAGGTTTTAAACCTCCCACCTCACGTGAACAAGTAAGAAGCGCTGTGGCTTCTTATTGGCCTGAGTCACGCAGCGGATTTAAATAACCAGGAAGTACAGGCGGCCCCTTTCCTGGTATGTATCCTAGAAAAAAAGAAGTCATGCACAGAAACAAATGTGTTGGAAAGTGAGCAGGCATTCCAGACGGCACAGGAGAAAGGGAGAGAGGAGGGAGGGTGACAGGGGATGGGTATGAGGTTAGAGGGGTTGACACCGGATGGAGTAGTCGTTTTATGTGGGAGACGAGGACGAGAGCATGTAGAAATTAAGGCAGGGATCAGGATTGGGAGAGATGTCCCCAGAAGCAAGGAGGAGAAGGAGAAGAATGGAAAGAAAGAGAATGTTTTGGGAGGATTTATAAGGGTGTGTTTTAGTGTCCAGGTGGTATATCTAGGATGACCATATTTTTACTGGGATGTTCGCGAATGTGCAGGCCATTTGCGCATGCGCAGTCGGCACGGGGCATTCACGCATGCGCAGTCGGTTCGGGATGTTCGCACATGCGCATGTGCAGTTGGCGGGGGCCATTCGCGCACGTGGGGCTGGTGCGGGTCGTTTGCGCATGCTCAGTGTGTGCCATTCGTGCATGCGCGGCTGACGATTTTAAAAACCAGGACATTTACTACAATTTCGGGCCACGAGACAAACAATAAAAAAAAACGGGACTGTCCCGGCTAAACCAGGATGTCTAGTCACCCTAGGTATAGCTGTGTAGTGTCAGAGGGCAGGTAGGAAAGGAGTTAATGTGAACTGAGAAGTGGAGAAGAAAGGAGAGATGGAGATATATGAATAGAGTTGGAGGAATAATGAGGCTGGTAGAAAGAAATGTGTATTTTGAAAATAAGTGGGGTCAGAGCAAATATAAATAGTAGAGGAAGCATGGCAGTGGTAGTTTAGTGTTGAGAGGTGAGTGAGGACTGGGCAGTGAAAATTAAGTTAGGATGAAGATCAAGTGGAAGTTGTTAGAAATGCACTATATGAATGAAGGTGCTCTTGAGTGATGAGTGCTGCGTCTTGAGTCTGTGATAGAAACTCTCCTCCTGTCCAGCGCAGATCAAATTCAGTATCCAGGGCCAATAGGTGTTCTGTTGTCCACTTGCTCCACTCCCGTTGAACTCCCTGTTAAACTCCACACTGCATGCCACTTAAAAAAGGGCCACTTTAGGCGCATGCGCGGCAGGAGCAGAGATGGCAGCCTAATCTGATCGCTCCGAGTCCCGCCGGCAGTAAACATACAAAGCGCACAGTAAAACTCATCCAAACTACATAAAGACGGCAGGATTTAGTAGACATAAGCATCAGGCATAAAACTTCATGGCGGCTACAAGACGAAAGTCTAAACAGAAAGAAGACGTTCGCACATACTTTGTGGGAGCGCAAAAGATACAGGAGACGGACAGCATGGCGGCATCCGAATCTGACTCCGGTCCGGAGCTGGACGTGACAACGGAGAAACAGACGGGTGCCCTGAAAAAAGAAATTGCTAAACTCCTCTCCGATCTAAAAACCTTCTTTCGCGGGGAAGTGGACACCTTAAGAAAAGATATACACAGTATCGGGGCCCGTACAAATGACCTGGAAGAGAAAATGGACGAATCCACCCGCTGTCAGACCGCAACAGACTCCAGAGTTACCATACTGGAGAGAAAAGTGGCAGAACTCGAAGAACACCACGAAGACAGCGAGAATAGAGACAGACGGAACAACCTAAGGATACGGGGGATACCAGAGGAGATCTTGGACCCGAGCTATTAATAAACCGCTGGATGACATCTATAATGCCAGGAAAAACGGAATCAGAACTGGTAATGGACAGGTGTCACCGGGCTTTGAGGGCCCGGCCACTTCCTAATAACCCCCCCAGAGATGTGATCCTGAGATTACACCATTTTACGACCAAAGCCGACATATGTAAAGCCACCAGGGCCACCCCTACGATCAAATTCGAGGGAATAGAGATGTCAATATTCCAAGACATCTCTCCAATCACTTTGGCACGACGTCAAGCCCTACAACCAGTCACCAGACTTCTAAGGGAGAAAAATGTCCGCTATCGCTGGGCTTTTCCCTTTGCCCTGATTGTACTGCAAAATGGCAGGTCGCACGTTCTTAAACATATTGCAGAGGGGCCTGAGTTCCTGACCAAGTTGGGCTACCCCAATGCCCTACCACAGTCTGAAGCCCCGGTTGGCCGAACAACTAGGCGGACCGAATGGGAAAAAGTGCGATAGCCATCCGGACAACAGCACACAAAGTCGGGCCCTTCAAGACCGGGGTGAAAATTAAACACTGAGGTTCACAGTTATACCAGGCTCGCCAGTTGTTATTGTTACCATGTTTGGAACTGTCTACCCTCCCGAACTATAGTCCCAAGTAAGAGGAGCTCTACTACATCTCCCCCCGGAAGATCCGACTACAGCTGAACTAGCCTCGTTGGCGGACAAGGAAAAGCTAAATAAAGAAAGAACACTGCAAAAGTTTCTTATTTTTTCAACTCACCAAGATGGCTCCACGAGGCTCCACGAGTAGCTGGGCGGGAGAAATCGGAGAAGCGCCGGATCCGAATGGCGGAGGACGTTTGGGCGCGAACGCGAGGTGCTCCAGAAGACTCCGCCCACGTGACACGCCTACTTCCGCTACAATCCCCTGCCAGAGCTGCGCACGACCCTCAGCTGACGTCGACGGCTAATCTCTCGCGAGAGTGAGGCGCCCGGAATCTGACGTCACTACCAGCGCCTCTGGCGCAAGACGCTCAGGACGCTGACAACCCAAGCCCAGGGGACAGGAGCAGAAACCGGAGGGTCTGCTCCGAGCACCGGAGCTCTCCAGAGGGGTCCGCGCATTCCCTTACTGGGGAGAGAGGATGAGTTATAGAGGCAGGGTAGCCAGTTAAAGATTAAAAAAAAAAAAAAAGTTAAAGGTTAGAATTAACCAGAGTTTCACTATACATAAGATGAGTTAGAGCTGAGGTTTATCATAATGTTTACATGCTGAATATTAAAAATAATGTTTTCTTTTTGCTGCCGGCGGAGGGGCGGATGTCTGCCCTCTCTAGTGCCTGTTGGCATGTGCCTCTGGGGTTGGAATGTGGCCTTAAGCCACAGTCTAATCAAAGACCTGGGCATCCGCGGCCTGGATGATCTCCCACAACCCTACATGGGGAAATGGGAACATCTGGAGTCTGTGCGGTATTCCCGGGCAGCAAACCACAGGTCTCCAAAGACCAAATGGGTTTCCCTTGTTTGTACAACAAGGTTATATGTTCCCTGTCACTCCCCTATGTGTTTTCCTCCCCCCCCCTTCAGGTATCCTCAGAAAAAAAGAAAACTTGGCAACACAAGACCTGCAGATCCACTACCGTCATCCACCGGGACATCGCGAATCGGGTAGGCGGAGAAACCTGTACACATACGCAGACTCACTTCACACACAAAGATGGCATTAACATTCATATCCCAGAATGTCAAGGGATTTAATTCCCCCCAAAAACGCAGAATAGCGTTTGCTGAATTTAAGCGCAGAAATTCCGATGTTCTCTTCCTTCAGGAGACGCATTATTGCCGCAATAAGAACCCGAGTTTTATAGACAAACATTATAGGAAATTCTATCTGGCTTCAGCTAAAGAAAAAACAAAGGGTGTGGCTATCTTGATCCACAATAGAGTCCCATTCGTGTTGGAAAAATTAAAACGAGACCCAGAAGGTAGATACATTATAATGGTAGGCACTTTGCAGCAAACTAGGGTAACTTTGGCGTGTGTATATGTCCCCTGTGAAAATGATCCCCAGTTCTTTACAGAGTTCTTTCTCAAATTACAAAATTGGGCAATTGGTAATGTGATACTAGCGGGAGATTTTAATAAGGCCCTAGACCCTCGCATTGATAGATCTCCGAGACAGGAGAAGGGGAGACAAGCAGGAACCAAAGAGCTACTAGAAGGGCTACGAAGGGGATGTCTGGTGGACATATGGCGAGAACAACACCCAGGTGAGCGCACATATACATTCTACTCGCACCCACAGCTATAGTAGACTTGACCACTTCTTTGTATCGAGTAGAATGGTCCCACAAATTTCCAACACTCTGATCCATGACATTACATGGTCGGATCATGCATCTATTGAGCTAAGATGCACACAAATCAGACAGGGTAGCCCGGGAGCAAACTGGAAACTAAACGAGTCCCTGATTAAAATACCTGAATTGACACAGGTAGTCAAAGACGAAATCAGACAATTTTTTATCACAAACACAGGCACTGTGGAATCCCACACTACGCTGTGGGAGGCTCACAAAGCCACAATAAGAGGGACTCTGATTGGTCTTGCAGCAAGACGTAAAAGACAGAGAGAATCAAAATTGACTCAGCTATATCAGAGGTTACATGAACTCTCTGCACTACATAGCCGATCAGGTGGAGATGACATTCTTAAGGAGCTGAAAGATATAAGAATTGAGCTTAATCTTCTCCTCACATCCCAGGCCGAGAGAGATATAAGTTGGACAAAGAGGAAATTTTTCGAGAAAGCCAACAAGCCGGACACTATGTTAGCTAACAGGATCCGTAATAGGCAACCGAGTTATAACATACAAACTTTAAAAACCAAATCGGGGGAGATGACCTCCAACCCCAAACGCATAGTGGAAGAGTTTAGGCTTTATTATGAACAGTTATATAATGGGGAGAAAGTGACACACAACCCAAAAACAAACAAACTTTTACAGTCCTTCTTAGAGGAAGCAGCCCTACCAGAGCTGAGCAGGCTGGAGAACGAGGCAGTCCAATCTGATTTCACGTTAGAGGAATTGACAGCGGTAATCAAACATCTCAAACCCTCCAAGTCCCCAGGCCCAGATGGGTTTTCTAATTTATACTACAAGAAATTTATAGGGGTGCTAGCACCACATATGCTCAAGTTATTTAATGGAGTTCTGGCGGGGGAACCCTTTTCGGCCCAGATGCTTCAGGCGTCAATATCCATAATTTATAAAAAGGACAAAGATCCTACAAATTGCCAAAGTTATCGGCCAATATCTTTAATCAATTCGGACGTTAAAATATATTCCAAACTGTTGGCCAATAGATTGAGTACGATCCTGCCAAGGCTTATCCACCCGGACCAGGTTGGCTTTATTAGAGACAGACAAGCGGCCGACAACACAAGAAAAATAATAGATATTATTAACTTCATTAACGCCAACGGGATCCGAGGAGTAGTTTTAAGTTTAGACGCGGAGAAGGCCTTTGACAGGATCGATTGGCCATACATGGAGTCCACGCTTGAGGCATTCGGGTTTGGAGACAAAACTATAAGGGCAATAAAAGCATTATATACGACCCCGACCGCCAGGGTGATACACCAGGGCTTCCCATCGAAATTGTTTAAAATTAAAAGCGGTACCAGACAGGGCTGCCCACTATCGCCTCTGTTGTTCGCCCTATGCGTGGAACCGTTGGCGGCACACATACGCCATAACCCAGACATTGCCGGAGTGCAAATACGTTCCCAAGAGCATAAAATCGCTCTATACGCAGATGACATTATATTATCTGTGACAAAACCGCTTACTTCGTTGCCCAATCTGTTCGCGCTACTGGATAAATTTAGCAGAATCTCCGGCTTTAAGATCAATCAATCGAAATCGGAGGCGCTGAATCTAAATATTCCAAAGGAGACGGAGAAACTAATTGAGATCAACTTTCAATTTAAATGGCAGACCAGAGCTATAAAATACCTAGGAATCTTTCTCACTAAGCATAGCCACAATCTCTATCAAGAGAACTACCCGAGACTCCTAAGAGCCCTCACAAAGGAACTTAAAGAGTGGTCTGCATATGGGATATCCTGGATTGGTAGGATCTTCTGTGTGAAAATGAACCTCCTCCCTAGGATACTATACCTGTTCCAAACCCTTCCGATACCCGTAGTAAGATCAGACATTATAGAACTGCAGAAAGCAGTTACGAAATTCATTTGGAAAAATAAAAAACCACGGGTAAAAATGTCAATTATGCAAAGGCCTAAGGAAACTGGAGGTCTGGCAGTGCCAAGCTTGATGGCTTACTATAAAGCGGCCCAACTATGCTAAATTACGCAGTGGCATGGGGATCCGGAGCTGAGGCGATGGGTCGCTTTGGAGAGGGAGGTATGTGCCCCGCTAGAGCTCAAGGATCTTATTTGGTATCCCAAGACTAGACTAAAAGATCTCAAGAACCCGCTACCCTCTGTGTTGAACTCTCTCTCGGTCTGGGAATCGACTAAAAATAGGCACTCATTGACCTCTAAAGATTCATTAATGGCCCCTTTATATGGCAATTCGGACTTTGCTCCGGGGCTAATTGATAGGAATTTCACACTCTGGCAAAAAGGGGGTTTAAGAAGGCTTAAGGACCTGGAGGGCCGAGACACAATCAAAACATTCGACATTTTACAGTCAGAAACGGGCTTACCCAACACAGATTTTCTTAGATACCTCCAGGTTCGGGCATTTTATACCAAACACCCAAACAGACCACCGCTAACTAATTTTGAAAAGCTCTGTGATCGGGGAACCGATACGCGGGGACTCATCTCTGCTCTTTACAGAGAGGTGGCCAGGACAGACATTGGTGACTCACATAGACCCAGTTTCATGACTCAATGGGAGACAGACTTGACAGGACCGTTAGAAGACGAAGAGTGGACAGCAATTTTCAAAGCTGCGGCCAGCAGCTCGATTTGTACGACATTGAAGGAGAACTCATATAAAGTATTATTGAGGTGGTACCTCACCCCAGTTAGAAGGGCAAAATTTGTCGCGGGAGCTTCCCCACTCTGTCCTAGACAGTGTGGGGAACAGGGAGATCTGGTGCATATGCTGTGGTCTTGTCCACGAATCATACCCGTCTGGACACAAATTAGAGATTGGCTACAGAAGGTCTTTTTGGGCCTCAAAATTCAACTAGATCCGTGGGTTTTCTTATTAGGTAAGCCCACAGACGATGTATCTAGATCAGGAAACAAACTAATAGCACACTTTGCTACGGCGATGAGGTGCGAGACCGCAGCGTTGTGGAATCAGAATGCAATTCCATCGATAGACAAAGACAAAATTCGGAATAGAATTTGGTTCGCTTGCCAGATGGAAAAGTTGACAAGTCTAGTCAACGACACTGGCTCAAATTTCCAAAAAGTCTGGTCATTGTGGCTGGCACAGACCGATATCCCAGGGATGAGCAATGCCACCGTCTGGCTTTGATAGTAGCAGGTGGGCTGTCCTTCAATGGCGGAACAGACACACGAGAGGGTTGACAAAAAGCTCGAAATATATGACAAAAGAAAGAGACCTCCGCCTTTCCCTGATCGTTGGACTCGGTGTGATGATCAATGAGTTAGTTCAGAACACGCAGAAAGAGCCAGGTTTAGCGGAATACTCGGAGGAGATTACACTCTCCCTCTAGCCGTTACATGCCCCTCCCCCCCTCCCCACCCCCTCGCCATCCCCTTCACGTCTTCCCCCTACCATGTTTGTTTTGATGTTGTATGTCATAAAGCTGACTAAATGATACCAATGTGATTTTGGATTGTACTATCTTTGCAAAAACCAATAAAAGAAAGTTTTAAAAAAAAAAAAAAGGGCCACTTTAACCATGGGCTTCTTAACATGTAGGCTGTTCCCCTGTATCCCTTCCCCATCATCTCTCCCTAGCCTGTCCTCTCTCTATCTCTCTCTCCCCCTAGCCTCTCTCTCTCTCCTCTCCCCCTTACCTCTCTCTCTCCTCTCTCCCCAACCTGTCTCTCTCTTTCTCCTCTCCCCCAGCCTGTCTCTCTCTTTCTCCTCTCCCCCAGCCTGTCTCTCTCCTTTCTCCCCCAAGTCTATCTTTTTCTGCCCTCTCCTCCCCCCCAGCATGTCTCTCTCTCTCCTCTCCCCCCAGAATCTTTCTCTTCTTACACTGTTTATCTCATTCTCTCTGTTCTCCCCTCATGTTTTTATCGTATTTCTCCGCGTCTTTTTTCCGTCCTCTTCTCTCACACATGCCATTATCTTTATTTAATCTACCATGTTCCTCTTTCTCCCCCTCCCCCTCTTTTCCTTAGTCCCTACCCATGTGTTTTCCCTTCATTGTCATCCTCCCTGGATATTTCCCCCTCCTCATTTAACTCTTCCCTTTCCTTTCCCAGCAGGCTGCAGGTTCACACACAGCTAATGTCCTTGGGATCCTGCCCCCTGACAGAGGCCCCACCCCCATATGGAGGTTCAGCAGAGGAAGGGATTTCCCGTCTGTGATCTTCCTGCTGCCCACAGAGACTTAATGTGCGGGCAGAGGTACGGGCCCCCAAAACACACCGGGCCCGGGACAGCAGCCATGGCTGTCCCCCGGCGACCCTGAATCTACTGGTTAAAACAGACTTTTTGGCTACTAAAATAAACACGTCATCCACGTGGCTGTCTATGAAACGTGGCTCCTTTAGATGCGTGGGGTGCGTAGACTGTACATTTCTTATTACAGGACCTTCTTTCTGCCTTGCCTATAGTGGCTGCAAAATGGACTTTAAATACAGTATGACTTGTGAGAGTAAATGCATCATTTATATGATCAGATGTCATTGTGATCGTATATACTTCCTGAATGCTGAAGGAGAAGATCGCACAACATAGCTCATCTATTACACAAGCACGCTCGAATACGCTTCCTGTGGAGAAATTGAAAAAGCAGCCGATGGGAAGGCACTTTGCTCAATGCCAGCACCAGATACCGACCCTTACATTTATGCCGATTGATCATGTACCAATCCCCGGGAGAGGGGTCGAGAGGAACAGACTTCCCCATTGATGAGAAGTCCACTGAATTTCTAAGCTCAGGGCTTTAAAGAGTATTTAAAATGTCCTTCCTTCCAGTGTACCCCACTTTGTTGTGAGTATCACATAATAATATGAGGGCCCCCGTGTGGTTATTGGGGGGCTTCGCCCAATGTGTGCCAGTTACTGGGTATTAGATGTCTTGCTATCTCACATCTGCTTTTCCACTTCCTTATCTGAAGACTTTAATTACTTTAAGTGTGACTACCCTCTTCAGCATGGATTATATGGACAAACTTTTTTACCTTTCCTTTTATCCTCATATCTGCCCTTTGGTTAACAAGTGCATTTTTGTTGTTGAGATATTGGTGTGCCATTATTATAATATAGTGCCTCACTCACTAATATACTTGTGTAACCCTCCTTGCCAGGCTCTAAAGGAGTTTACATCGAGTTGGATATATATATATATATATATATATATATATATATATATATATATATATATATATATATATATATATATATATATAAATAAAGCAACTGTAAATATTACTGTATGTTCATTTGCATGTCTTAGACAGGTCTGCAACCCTGTCTTTCCCCACAAAAGGTGGCACTGAGTGCTCATTTGCATGTCATTTCCCAGAATCCCTTGCTGCAGTGGAAGCGCTGTATGCTGGGTGACCATGGGGAAAGACAGGGTTGCAGACCTGTCTAAGACATGCAAATGAACATACAGTAATATTTACAGTTGCTTTATGCTTTACTGTGGAGGGTTTTTGTCACTTTTTTTACCCGCCATAACATTAATGACAGTGTATATATATATATATATATATATATATATATATATATATATATATATATAGCACAACAGAAAGAAAAAACGGCGCCAACCTAAACCATTATATGAATAGCCACATCAACATGAAGAAAAAAACCTATACTGTACAAAAATGGGGAAAGATAGTATACATGCACAATACAAAAATATATAAAAAAATAAAAATAAAATTATCAGATGTAAAGTCCAGAAAAATATATATATAAAAAATGTATACAAATCCTAAAAATTGCTCCAATTGCTATCCAAAAGAGTATCTGCAGCCCGAATGAAGGGAACACCACTTCCTTGAAGATATCTATAGAAACACAGAAAAAACAGGCGCACTCATAGCGTAAAAAGGTATAACAATATTTATGGAGTAAAGGATTAAAATGCACACTCGCAAACATAGCTTAATAAAAAGCAATTTTGAGTATAACTCAGCCAGCCCGACACAGGAACCCGGTACCAGATGACTTCAGTGTCCGGTGTAGATTCACTGCAGCAGCCTCTATGGATGCCTCCGCAGCCCGGAAAACACGAGGGACGCCACCTTCCTCTCAATCCGGCGTCACACAGTGAGTTCTCAGCTCCAGGTATCGCGAGAACTCAGTGACGTCAGTGGATATAGCCGGAACAAGTTCACATACGTGTATTCAGTGGACGGCTGAGATAAATGTTTCCAAAGAAACAACAAATGCTATAGCTGGCTTGTGAGTGAATGATTATTAAAAAATGGAACAATACACCTCCACCAAACACTCTCTACGCGTTTCGTCTCAAAAGAGACTTCATCAGGAGAAACAGTACAGGTGAGGAACATAGTATTTATAGTTAGATGAACCAATCAGAACATAGAAGACTACTAATTGCTAATCAGATACACATGGTCAATACCATGATCAAATTAACCCCCATATGTTACAAAACACATACGGGCCAGATTGACCAATAGTACTAGAGAAAGTGACCAAATAGGCAGATACAAATAATAACTATAAATAATAACTATAAATACTAGTATTTTTTATCTGTTGGACCACTGTAGTCCGCCTATTGAACTCCAACATAGAGTGCTACTAATAGAGGGAACCTTTTTTGATCCTTCTGGGATCAACACTGTAGTTCTTTTTCCCTCTTAGCACCTGTTTAAATTCATTTTCACTATACTATATTATGTACATATGGGATGAGCGGTCTTATCTCCTTTATATGAGTTGGTGAGCTCAGAACAGACCTTCCCTTGGATTTGCAAGCACTCACCTGTGCTTGCAATCACTGCAGCTCTGCCCCTATTTGCTGGCTATACTATATAGAGCCAGCCTCTCCCCCCAGGAAGTTGCTGAGCATAACCCTAGATTGACTAGGATGTAACTGTGTTTGCCACAAGCTACTTTGCTTTAGCCTTGCTTTGTTCTTGAGACCTGCTGCATTCACCCCAGGGAGAGGTCTGCATTTTGGTTCCTATACTGAAGCACTGGATCTCCAGTGCTAGTCTTGCCTTGTTACGGAGACCTGCTGCACCCAAGGCAGAGGTCTGCTTCCTGGTTCCTGTACTGAAGCGCTGGGCCCCAGTACCGGCTTTACCTTGTTCTAGAAACTTGCTGCATTCACCCCAGACAGTCTACTATCTGGTTCCTGTGCTGAAGCGCTGGTCCTCCAGTGTTAGCCTTTCCTTGTTCCCGAGATCTGCATTCTCCCCTTGCAGAGACCTTATCATGGGCCGCTACCGCTCCTCGCGCAGAGGCCATTCCCGCGCTTCAGCTGCTACGCTGAAGCGGTGTGTTCCTGACTTCCTGTTGCCGAACTCAAGCCTGGACATTGATAACTCTACCGTCTCCAACCCTGAACCTGGCGTGTCAAAGTATTACCCTGGCCTCTCCAACCTGACCCTGCTACGATTGACTACGGACTGCGCAATCCAGAACTGGCTTTGTGGTCTAAGGTCGGTGTATTCACATCCCAACCGCAGCCCTGCGGTCCGATCCCGGTTTGCGGCGAGCACTTCCGTTACAGTTGCCGACCTCTGCTTGTTACCTGACTACACTATCTGCCGCCTGCCTCTGACCTCTGCTTGTTACTTGACTACGCTATATGCCGCCTGCCTCTGACCTCTACTTGTGACCTCTACCACGCTCCTTGCTGTTCCTGCCACTGGGATCCACTTCAGCCGAAGTCCAATCCTTGACAGACAGTTCCCTTTTAGTAAGGAGTCCACCATATTGGATTTGGGATATCAATTAATAGAATGGCTGTACTGTCTGCTGCATTGAGACTAATTACTAATCACGCTGGCTTTTTCTTCCCCTGGTACAGCACCAACCTGGCCTTGTTTTGCTGTTGTCTAATTCAAGTGGAGAAAAAGATGGGACATGGACAGGGGCATGTCAATGTTTTTTTAACCTGTGTTCTGTTAGACAATGACAGCCTGAATAATATTAGATTTTGCTATAATATTTTGTATTTCATAATTCGAATAGATTATTTAATGTTAGTGACACAGGGAGCCAGGGAATGAAATGCCCTCCCCATATCCATCAGAAACATCAAAGACCATCCCACTTTCAGAAAACGGCTCAAGACGTGACTCTTTGACATCGCCTTTCCGAACCCTGATTGATTCTTTGCTCTACCTTCGGGGTTTTTAAAAAGCGCATTAGACTATCAAGGAGACTTCGGGAACCCCCCCCCCTCCCCTCACCACCTCACCCCCTCTCCTCCTATTGTTAGTCCATGTCCCCCCCCCTCTCTCTATGTCTCTTTCGTCCTTCCTTTATCTTCTCCCCCCCCTTTCTCGAAAATGTGAAAACGATATTGGTCACGATATGGCTAAACTGTTGTATTTGAACTGTCATGGGCTCATGACAACCATGTATGTACAATAACTCATGAACGTGTCCAATAAAAAAAACTGTTACAAAAAAAAAGCGCATTAGAGCAGAGTTCGCTCGGTGTATGCGCTATACAAGACATTGAGATAGATTATTGTCACAACATAGCCAGGAAACTGTTAAACTGTGTGTGCAGTATAGCAGCCAAGGGGTTAACCAACATCAAGTAAACCGTTCTTTTGTTTGGTATGTTTTTTTTTTAAGTTACTGAACAATTAAACTGCTAATGTCTAGATTTGGGGAGTGAAAAAAAAGTGTTAGGCTAGGTCCCCACTGCCTGCTGCAGCGCGCGCTATGGCGTGTGCTGCAGGGACAAGAGCTGCCCTCAATGGGCCGGGCCCACTACCTACCTTGGCTGCTACGCGGCCAGATTTTTCTGAAGACAGAAAAACTGTCTTCAGAACTGGCGACGAAGCGCTGGCCACGCCCCCGGCGGTTCAGCCAATGAGGGCGAACCTGTCGGGTGATGTCATGGCCACACCCCCGTCACAGCCATCCCATCTTGCCCCCTGCAACTCAGTGCAGACCGAGGATCTCAGCTGCACGTGCCGCCAGCCTGGCAGGCGCGCATGCAGCGCCGACACCGCAGCCTTAATCAGAAGAGAACAAAAAATAGGAATTTGCATTTACAAAAACAAAAAAGACCTATCGGAGATGCCTAACAGCTGGAAGACCATCCTACTGCTGATAGGTATGTAGAGTATCAGAGTAAAGGTCGGGCACACAATTTTTTTTAGAAAATGTGACTTGTCTGCTGTTCATCCCACAATAAATGTGTTTTTTGCTACTTTCTCAATGCAGCTTGTCACGGGAGACCAGGACTTTTAACACCTTTTAACCGGGATCATTCAATAGGGAAAACAAGGTAGTGGACTAAAATTTAGTATTTCGGTAAACCCCCGTACACACCGTGAAATACAAAGATACAGGTAAAATACACACTTACTGGGGGTCTGGGGGCAAAATCAAGTGTAACCCATGTTCCCCCACCCTATGGGAGATTCACTGCTGTTACCTGGTGTTGGTGCTACCTGTTAGGTTCACAGGAGGATCTGAGCATCCGCCGGTGGTATTGGGAATAATCAGGACAGGCTTTTAGGGATCAAACGGCTCTTTGCTCTTTAGTGCAGCGCCTCCATTCGAGCAGGACCCATCATGGACAGGTGCAGTCCCTGCAGGAAAACCTCTTCCCCCCCCCCCCCGATATACTGCAGTCTCAGGCAGGAGTATAAAACAGCAACGGGTTCTTTATTTTTCATAGTACATCACAGCAGTATACCAACATGTACACTCTCTTGGTCCCTGGACTCAACCCCCAGGGCTTGAGGCCCCAAAGGTCTATCCCTGACTCCCACACTCACTGATGAATTGTGGGGTAGCTGGTCCCACTCCCCTGAGGGGGGGGGAAGGAAGGTGAACCAGAACCCTGGCTCCACACTTCCAACTCACAGAAAAGAACTAAATTTAGGCTTGTAGACGGACGTTCACAGAGGTACACAATTTGGAGACGTTTATAATGTGAAATTATAATAGGCTTTATTGTGCCTTTTCCTTTTCATCAGGAAATTATCCAAACACAGGGGGGGGGGAACAAAGCTTCCATTCACTTGGGAGTATTTCTAGTGAAATCCTTGCAATTAGTTCACATCTCCATTAGTTAAGCTTCTCCAAGCCCAAACACATAACATGAAAATAAGCAGATATAAGCAGTCTCTTAATAAGGAAAGTCTTATCTGTTTAGTTGCTGTAGAGTAAGCTTCTCTGCTCTCCTGGAACCGCACCCGTGCGTGCACAAAAAAATATCAGCATCCAGGTTTAGAAGTCTTATTTGGTGTCTTGCAATCAGCTCTGCTGTGTGGCTGGCAGAGCTCAAGACTGGTCAGCTTCAGAGATCTGGGTTTCTTTTGGACAGTCTCTCCTGGGACTCAAGAACCTCTGCTCTGTCTCTCCAAAGGTCAGCTCTCAGTCAGAGCTAAAGAGAGTCACTTCCTGTCTGAACAGACAGGTTTTTGTAAACAATCTAATCAGGCAGGTGGTGTTTAGTAATTAACTACCACACTGCTAGATTAAAGGCACATTACTGAACAGGGATAAGTCCCCTGTTACATACCTCCCCTGTTTGTGGGAAGCTCAGGCTTACCACGGCCAAAGCCCACCCTTCCACTCTCATTCTAGATATCTCTGTGACTTGAATGAGAGTGGATGGAGGAAGAGAACCCTCTGTCCCGCTGGGATTGGAGCCTTTTCTCCAGTTTATTTTTGTCTCCTCCCGAAGATGCTTGAGATCAGCACTCCTCAGTCGCTCGAGGAGGACTTTTTCCACGTAAAGTCTTTTTATCGCGTGCGCGGTCTTGAGATTTCTGTTGCGTCAGGCACTCCTCTTTTTGTAGACAAAGTGTATGGCAACAGTTGTAGAGCAGTTAGGACTAGCCCTTAGAGTTTTCTGCTCTTGAAGTGGTCTTTCTGCAGCTTCTCCACACCACGGAGTCGCCAGTTCAGCTTTTTCAGCTAAGGATTCTTCTGTAAGTAGAATAATAGGTGTATACTCAGCGCTGGTGCAATGACAATAATGGAATTAAAAAACCCTTTGATACAGAGTCCAATAGGTAGTCCAGGAGCTGCCTTTAAAAGATATTTCTGGTATCTTCTACCCAGAGATGGAGTGAAGGCTGGAAAAAATCTTTTCTGGCGCTGAGGTGTGGTAGAGATGAATGGATATTTGATTTCTTCTGATGAGCAATGACCTCAGGAAAAGGAGAAAGAAAAAGACAAGACATGCAGGGGACCTGCAATAGTGTATTACCCAAGGGATGACCGGATGATTACAAAGAAGGAGCAATTTATTATTAAAATATTGTGGTTAAAAACCATGGATGACAGTTAATAAACATACATTGATATTAATAAAATAATATAATTAATGAACTGGTGCCTGAGCACTGTCCACACTTGAAAAATTAGGAACAATGTCCAGCAGTCCTGTTCTTTGCTCCGCCTGAGCTAAAATTGGAAACCTACTCACCACAGGTAAGTAGTATATAAGCAGTGTATAAGCACTTGGTGCTGGTGGTCTTGGCCTCTGATGTCGCCGTCCGCCTGGTGATGTGTTTGCATCTGCTGCCGGGGATCTGTTACTGTGTTCCTGTGAGCGCTGCTTCCTGGAATACACCCGATCTCCTCGGCGTGATGACGTCACCTGTATTGGTCCTCGGCTACGGTGGCTCAGCGGTACCACCAGACCTTCCTACGCGTTTCGAAAGTACGAATGGCGTCTCTCTTCGTCAGACCACCAGCACCAAGTGCTTATACACTGCTTATATACTACTTACCTGTGGTGAGTAGGTTTCCAATTTTAGCTCAGGCGGAGCAAAGAACAGGACTGCTGGACATTGTTCCTAATTTTTCAAGTGTGGACAGTGCTCAGGCACCAGTTCATTAATTATATTATTTTATTAATATCAATGTATGTTTATTAACTGTCATCCATGGTTTTTAACCACAATATTTTAATAATAAATTGCTCCTTCTTTGTAATCATCCGGTCATCCCTTGGGTAATACACTATTGCAGGTCCCCTGCATGTCTTGTCTTTTTCTTTCTCCTTTTCCTGAGGTCATTGCTCATCAGAAGAAATCAAATATCCATTCATCTCTACCACACCTCAGCGCCAGAAAAGATTTTTTCCAGCCTAAGGATTCTTCTGGCTTTGATTCTGCACTCCTACCTCTGTTTGTTGCCTGTTGGGCAGCTGTAGGTTTGGCTAGTGCTTTCTTTGGTGGCTCAAACTTCGTAATTTTGTTTTGAAGTTGCGTGGAGTCCCCAACTCTCACTGTACCCTTGTCCTTACGGGCATTAGTTACTGTGAGATACTGGTGCTTGGGCAGAGCCAATACCTTTTTCCGTATTGGAGGAATCTGTATCAGAGTCTCCTTCATATTCTGGAGCTCTGTAATTTTTTCGTCAAGGTTGCCGCTGCGTCTGTTTTCTCCTTGGTGTACTGACTCAAGGGAATGGAACAGTCTCTCTGTCTCTCCAGCTCTTGCTCCAGTTTCTGAGCCTTCTCACGCTCCCTCTCATACAGTCACCTGGTATCGAAGCTCCGCTTCCAACGATGCTCTGAAGACATGCAGCGTGGCCTTTAGCTCCTCATACTGCTCTGTGGGGACGTACTGGGTATTCATACGTTCCTGCAGCGCTTGTACCTCTTTAGCAGCCTGCAGTTTTTCTTCCTGTAGCGTTTGCTGCTTCTCCTCAACATACTGGAGGTGTGTACGCAGACCTTGCAGTTGGTTCTGCAGTCGGTGCTCTGCGTCAAACTTTTCCTTGACTTCTTCTGTTAACTGAAAATTTTCTTCTTTCAGTTTTAAGTTTTCTCTTTTTAATCTTGAACTTTCTCCTTTTTCAGTTTCTGTATTCTTCAGGGCTTCTTTGCAGTCCTCCTTCCATTTACGCACATCTGCTTTGAGAATGACAATCTCCTGGCGTGAGACTTCCTTCTCTAGGTTGAGGGTCTGAAGCTCCTTCTGAGAGACTTTGAGAACTGTACCAAGATTACCAATAGTTTCTTTAGCAATGTCCAGCTCTTCATTGAGACTGTGTAGTTCCTTTCTGGAAACTTCCAGGTCTGCGCGGCAGCTGTTGGTCTCATGATGTGAGGCATCAAGCTCTATACGAAGAGTGTCAACCTCTTGCTGGAAGACTGTCATCTGCTTCAGTGCCTCCTCATACTTCCGCTATAGCGTAGCCACCATTTTATCAGATTGGCTCTGCTTTTCATCCATGGCGGAGATAGTAGCCTTTGCAGTATCTAGCTCAGTCTTGAGATCCTCCAATTCGGTCTTGGCTGCAGAATAAATTGCGAGCACAGTCTTCTGTAGCTCAGCATTATTTTTTCTCTCTCTTCCTAATTCTTCACAGAGCAGATCACAGTCATGCCTGGCAATTTTCAGGGCGTCTTCAGGGCTGGTCAAGGGATCGTCACTCACTGGTTCCGGCTCCGCTTCCCTGGGATGACTAGTTGAGGGTTCCTCACTGTTGGCACCGGACAGACACTTCTTTGGGGTACACGACTTCTGCCTTGGGCCCTCTGGATATTCGGTTAACCGTGGGACGAATTCTCTATTTTCTCTAGGCTGCAGGGCAACTCGGTCCCCCTTTTCCTCCACAGGATCTGCGGATGTCTGTTCCTTCCACGGTAAGTGAAGAACTGCTTTTCTTTTTCCGCCTTTTTGATTTGGATGACACCGTACCTGCAGGGATATTGGGGTCTCCATCTTCATTTGAAATTTTAGCCGCTTCATTATATACGCCAGGCTTTTCTTGCAGTTGCTTTAGCTGACAGAAATATTGGGTGATCTGCTGCTCCCGCTCTGTCTACTGTTGATCATATTCGTCATCAAAGGGGGCGGTCTTTTCTGTTCGTGCCGAGTTCAGGCACCCCCACCATTCTTGGGGTGTTTTGTGGGTGTGACTCGGTTCGGGTTCCCCGTAAGAGATGTCTTCCTCTTTATTGGACTGGAAGGGCCACCGTAGGGTTCATTACAGGAACGCTGCATCTTGTCCTCCATTTTTAGGCTATCATGTGTAATTTTCTTCCTGACCTCAGGAGGCGCTATTGCAGCTGTTGCCACTGTACTTGCTAAAACCCCCAATTGTGGTAGTCCTACAGATGGGCGTATTTTGCTTGTAGAGGTCGTAGCTCTCACAGGCATCTCTGTAGACTTTTCTTTCTTGGATAATTTTTTCTTTTTTTTCAATATCAGCAGTACTGTGCATGCATTTTCTTTTATCAGGTATACAAGATGTGCAGTTGCTAGGTAAAAAAGTCTATTTGCTTTACACCATTTTCTTGCAGGGTGCAATCTCCCCGCTTCAGCAACAGAATTTGGTTTTCTGCCTGAGGTCAGTAATTTTCAGTCTCATCTTTGGGTATTATGGCATTCACACTTCACACTTTGGGTGTCTGTTTTTGCTCCCAAGATATATATAGGCAGACTTTTTTACTTGCAGAAAAAAAACATTCTTTGCAGTGGACTATTTCTTTCATTCCCGGCAGGGTGACTCAACATTCAGCAATTAGTTTTGAAAAAACCTTTTACACAGTTCAGAAATCACTTTTTCCCCCTATAGGGCAATTTTACACTCAGCATTGGTTTGCTAAAAATTCCCCTGCTTCAGCACAGTCTTGTATCAATTTTCACACTTTTCTGCATATACTCCATTCACAGCTGGTAGTCCTATGCGGTGTGGCAACCTTTATCTGCAAAATCAGTACCACTCGTGGGTCACCAAATGTATTCACTGCTTCAGCGAAACTTTTGAAAACAACAAACACCTATCCCTTTCCATGGGCTGACTCACTTCTTGAACCCTGACTATGGCTGAAATGCAAAGACCCCTATTTCAATGACCATATTACACTTTGTGATAGGCAAAATGAGGTTTAGCTACTTCAGCAGTCTCTTCTGGGTTTTTGTAAGTTTCAGTGATTTAATTCCGATCTCTGCTGCATGAGTTTTTTTTTTTTTTTTTCCTCAGATTGTTTGTAGGCAAAAAGCATAAAAAAAATTTCACATAAAAATCTCCGGTCCTTTTTAACTACAAGGACGCCTCTTGTCCCACCTCGGACACCAAATGTAGACGGACGTTCACAGAGGTACACAATTTGGAGACGTTTATAATGTGAAATTATAATAGGCTATATTGTGCCTTTTCCTTTTCATCAGGAAATTATCCAAACACAGGGGGGGGGAACAAAGCTTCCATTCACTTGAGAGTATTTCTAGTGAAATCCTTGCAATTAGTTCACATCTCCATTAGTTAAGCTTCTCCCAGCCCAAACACATAACATGAAAATAACCAGATATAAGCAGTCTCTTAATAAGGAAAGTCTTATCTGTTTAGTTGCTGTAGAGTAAGCTTCTCTGCTCTCCTGGAACCGCACCCGTGCGTGCACAGAAAAATATCAGCATCCAGGTTTAGAAGTCTTATTTGGTGTCTTGCAATCAGCTCTGCTGTGTGGCTGGCAGAGCTCAAGACTGGTCAGCTTCAGAGATCTGGGTTTCTTTTGGTCAGTCTCTCCTGGGACTCAAGAACCTCTGCTCTGTCTCTCCAAAGGTCAGCTCTCAGTCAGAGCTAAAGAGAGTCACTTCCTGTCTGAACAGACAGGTTTTTGTAAACAATCTAATCAGGCAGGTGGTGTTTAGTAATTAACTACCACACTGCTAGATTAAAGGCACATTACTGAACAGGGATAAGGCCCCTGTTACAAGGCTGCAGTTCCTTTTTGTTACCAGGGGAGGGCGCCAGGTCTCAGCCCCATATGGGCAGTACCCAGACCATAAGCCACTCCTCCTGTCACTCAAGGGGGTTGCTTACTACAGCAAGGGCAGATTTCACCCTAACAGTGCCTGAACTGGTACCAGGACGTGCTAGGTAGAGGAATTCAGTAGCCAGAGGTTACATGGCTATATACTCTCCCTGGTGAAACTCACGCGTCCACGCTGAGACATCCAATCTGCTGACCATCCTATCAATTGGATAACAGGAAACATGACATTACATGGCATAAAATTTAAATCCAATGGAGTACACCCGGATCCCTCTCATAACATGGAGAATCCATACCCACTTTAATAATAATGCTTTGGGTCAGGTTTCTTAACCAACTGACCCTCGTGGTCAGAAACGGTAATAGAATAAACCCTTTTTGGACCTCGCTCAGAGATGTATTCCACTCGGTCCATATATATGTACCTCCCCGCCTTCCATACTCCCGGAGGTGTCTTCTGTGTTAGAACTGTATATCTATATGTGTGTGTATACATATATAGATATATCAATATAAACCTTTTAACACACTTTTTTTTAAATTATAATACCTGGATATACTGCACCTGGATGCCAGATAATCTAGGACAGCATCCCTGAACCACTCCTCTCTATGGGCCTCGGCTTCCCGCATTAAAGGTTCAGGAACATAGGGATAGTCAAACCCATGGGACTGGCGGTAATTAAATTGCTAGTCTGTCAGCTCGGCAGTTTTTAATTAATTTCTGGCCACAGGCTTAACCTGGTAGCACCCAAAATAACGGCTCCTGAAGGATCTTTTCCTAGGGCACTATATTTAAACCTGCGGTTGAGATTAGCCTTAATCTAATGTCCCTATCCATCTCTCTAAGAGCCTCTACCGTCACTTCTGCAAGGAACTCTCCTTTCTTCCACCACTGATCCACGGTATCCAAGGTGACTAGTAAGAACCGGGTCTGGTTCATATGGGTACATGGGGTCCCACCACTGTAACACGTTCTGGGTACTAGCTCCAGACATCTCAATATCTTCTTCCCGCACTGAACCCACATTTTGAATAGATACACCACTCATTGAATCGACAGCAGAAGAGGGTCTGGATCTTTCACATACTCTTGCATCCCACACCCAGCAGGATCATCGTCAAACTCCACCAATACCCTACAGTCCTGGTAAGGTCTGACCACACGTTCATTGTCCTGGGAAGTGTTAGGTGAGGCCTTAGACTCAGCATTGTGTCCCGAGGTGTCACTACCCTCATGCCGGCCTTGGCCCACCACCGCAAGTACTTGATGAGCATCATAGCTCTGACGGTTCTCGCGCTCCCTGGCCTCTCCCAAAGCACGACTTCGCTAAAAGAAAATTTAAATTTCAGCCTTACCAACAGGAGCGGGGGTTACGTCCTCCACGGTGGCCGCATCTGCGATGACGACTTCCTGTTGAACCTGAAAGGTGGTAGCATTGATAGGAAAAGAGGAAGTACCTGCCGGTATCTCCAAGATGGCCACCTCCGTAGGAACCAGCCGGGCCGAAGCACCCTCGTAGTTCAGCAGGGCTGTGGTAATCACCGGAACCTGTGAATTGAATGCATCCTCACCAATCTGCGCGGCTGATGTCATCTTGTGGTACTCCCGGCCAGGAGCAGGCACCTCCGATGCCTCGCAAAGATCCTCTGCAGCTCCAGACATCTTCAGTTCTGGTGGGGTCCCCTTTGATGACATCACGGACAGTATGCGACGCTCTCTCTCGCACCGAACGGCCGTCCTCACTACTGCAGGTACAATATGGCAACACTCCGGCAGGAATACTGCTATGGAGCCTCCAGCCTTGATCTCCTCCAGCACAGCATCGGGCACTTGGGTGAGTAGCTTCCGGCAGGAAGCCACATTCATTACTAGAGAATCAGATAAGAGTTTTTCAGGTGCCACAGTAGTCAAGGAAGACCATAGAGGCGGCAGTATAGTACCTACTGTAGCTCTCAGTTATTGGGCCCATGCTTGCTCCGCTGAGGGTGAAAAAGGTCCATTCTCCCCGAGCATTTCCTCTGGTATCTTGCACAGTCACATATGGGATTATGATTGGAACTGCGCCGTTCCTCTTCAGCAGCTGCATCCAGGGAACACGCTCCCAATTCCTCAATCAACGCCAGGTAGTCATGACTGTGGCCCGTTTTAGTGCACCACCGGTCGGCGTGACACATGTCATAGAGAGCCAGCATGCAGTCCTGCTCTTCTCGTGGAGAGGCAGTCTCCATAAGTTTTTGCAGGCTGCAGATTCGATCATAAAAGTCCCGCACGACCTTCTTAGTAGGCGCAGTTAGTGGTAGTACTGGCTGAAGATGAGATTTCTTGCACCTCGCTCTTTCGGGGGATCCGATTCTCTAGATCCCATAAAGCTCCATTGAGACACTACACACACGTGGATTACATGATACAGTGGCTCCCTTTGCTGGGGACCGCTATAGTATTGCTATAGCTCCTGAAACGGAGGTTCTGGCCTCCTGATTGTCAAGAACCCTTCCTCGGACACTACCCACATATACTGTACTTAGTTTGAGCTGACAGTTAGAAGAGTGGCAGTTGGAGCTGGGACAATGAAGGAGTAAGTTATATGTGCAGATGTCAGTGGCATCTGCACTAGGCCAGATACCCCCTATTATGCCCCAGCTAGGCCCCGACTCCCACATAGTTTGTGGCTGCTATAGGGACTTGCCCCTCAGATAGGGACCCTGCCAGCAATATTAGTGTTAGGGAGACGCCGCACGGTGACGGCTGACTGTGGTCCAGGCCACAGATTGCCCTATATTAATAAAGACATTGTTTACAGTGGTACAATCCACGAGGGACCCACCCAATGTAGAGGCGGAGGCTTCGCAGTATCAGCATCGGATCCATGGATACCAGCATCGTGGCATCAGTGCGCCTGGGTGTGGCATCACCCGGCAGGTACCCAAAGCATCAGTGCACCAACTCAAACACTATAGTGGGGCAGCGCTGTCACACACACCTTGGGTGGGAGAGCGGAGCCTTGGAGGGTACGGCCGTGCGTGGCATATATATATATATATATATAATTTATATATCCTAGGTTATTTATGTTCAGTAAACCTGTTATCTTTCATACGTGTTTGTTTTATTGTATGCTGGTCCTGTAGCGGGGTTATTCTACATCACAAAATCCTGTACAGGTGGAGGCGCTACCTCCCGAACATCTACTCAGGTACAGCCCAGGATCCCAGTAGCGGAAACTCAGATGTCCTGTGCACCACAGGTATTGCACCATATACACACACCGTCCGTAGCCACACATCTCTCAGGGGGTGGGGAAAGTGCGCTACATGCATTAACACCTTGCATTGTTGTGCAGTGCTCCTGATTGGTGTGCGGTGCTGCTGATTGGTGTTGTGCATTAACACTGTGCATTGTTGTGTATTGCTGCTGATTGGTGTGTGGAGAGTGTGGAGGTCTGTCTGCGCTTCTGTGTGCAGAGTGGCCAACTGAAGTATCAGACACTGGGGCAGCGCTTGAGGGAGCTCCGCTTGGCCACAGAATTGACCGGTGCAGGGGGCTGTAGGTTACTTACCTCACCTGCATCTCCGGTCTGGGGCCTGCTCACCTCGGCTGCTCCTGCGTGCCACCGTCAAGGAATAGTCAGGAAAGAATGGCGAATTCGGCGCAACTGCGCATGTCTGACTCAGAGAGGCTGCTGGGATGCTTCAAACAAACTTTATTGGAGAACACACAAGGGCTAACACCGCATTCTCCCCCTCAACGCGTTTCACCCTTAGGGTGAGGGGGAGAATGCGGTGGGGGGAGAATGCGGTGTTAGCCCTTGTGTGTTCTCCAATAAAGTTTGTTTGAAGCATCCCAGCAGCCTCTCTGAGTCAGACATGCGCAGTTGCGCCGAATTCGCCATTCTTTCCTGATTGGTGTGTGGTGCTGCTGCTGCGTGGTGTGCGGTGCTGCTGCGTGGTGTGCGGTGCTGCTGATTGGTGTGCATTAAAACCGTGGATTTTGTGTATTGCTGCACGGTGCTGCTGAGTGGTGTGCATTAACATCGTGCATTATTGTGTATTGCTGCGGGTGCTGCTGAGTGGTGTGCATTAACATCGTGCATTGCTGCTGCGTGGTGTGCGGTGCTGCTGATTGGTGTGCATTAAAACCGTGAATTGTTGTGTATTGCTGCGCGGTGCTGCTGAGTGGTGTGCATTAACATCGTGCATTATTGTGTATTGCTGCGGGTGCTGCTGAGTGGTGTGCATTAACACCGTGCATTGTTGTGTATTGCTGCTGATTGGTGTGCGGTGCTGCTGGTTGGGGCGCATTAACACTGTGCATTGTTGTGTATTGCTGCGGATTGGTGTGCGGTGCTGCTGGTTAGGGCGCATTAACACCGTGCATTGTTGTGTATTGCTGCGGATTGGTGTGCGGTGCTGCTGGTTGGCGCGCATTAACACCGTGCATTGTTGTGTATTGCTGCGGATTGGTGTGCGGTGCTGCTGGTTGGCGCGCATTAACACCGCGCATTGGTGTGTATTGCTGCGGATTGGTGTGCGGTGCTGCTGGTTGGCGCGCATTAACACCGTGCAGTGTTGTGTATTGCTGCGGATTGGTGTGCGGTGCTGCTGGTTGGCGCGCATTAACACCGTGCATTGTTGTGTATTGCTGCGGATTGGTGTGCGGTGCTGCTGGTTGGTGCGCATTAACACCGTGCATTGTTGCGTATTGCTGCGGATTGGTGTGCGGTGCTGCTGGTTGGCGTGCATTAACACCGTGCATTGTTGTGTATTGCTGCGGATTGGTGTGCGGTGCTGCTGGTTGGCGCGCATTAACACCGTGCATTGTTGTGTATTTCTGCGGATTGGTGTGCGGTGCTGCTGGTTGGCGTGCATTAACACCGTGCATTGTTGTGTATTGCTACGGATTGGTGTGCGGTGCTGCTGGTTGGCGTGCATTAACACCGTGCATTGTTGTGTATTGCTGCGGATTGGTGTGCGGTGCTGCTGGTTGGCGCGCATTAACACCGTGCATTGTTGTGTATTGCTGCGGATTGGTGTGCGGTGCTGCTGGTTGGCGCGCATTAACACCGTGCATTGTTGTGTATTGCTGCGGATTGGTGTGCGGTGCTGCTGGTTGGCGCGCATTAACACCGTGCATTGTTGTGTATTGCTGCGGATTGGTGTGCGGTGCTGCTGGTTGGCGCGCATTAACACCGTGCATTGTTGTGTATTGCTGCGGATTGGTGTGCGGTGCTGCTGGTTGGCGCGCATTAACACCGTGCATTGTTGTGTATTGCTGCGGATTGGTGTGTTGTGCTGCTGGTTGGCGCGCATTAACACCGTGCATTGTTGTGTATTGCTGCGGATTGGTGTGCGGTGCTGCTGGTTGGCGCGCATTAACACCGTGCATTGTTGTGTATTGCTGCGGATTGGTGTGTTGTGCTGCTGGTTGGCGCGCATTAACACCGTGCATTGTTGTGTATTGCTGCGGATTGGTGTGTTGTGCTGCTGGTTGGCGCGCATTAACACCGTGCATTGTTGTGTATTGCTGCGGATTGGTGCATTAACATTGAGCACTAGAACGCAGTCTTTTCCTGGCACCTCAAGGCAAACCTACCACGCCCCCGCTCCCCTCCTGTCTGTTTTCCCATTGGCCGGGCCTTGTTACCAGGGCAGCCGATGCATTTCTCGCATGCCGGCCAATGATTGGTCCGCCTGCTTCCGCACGCCCACTTTTTTTTTTTCTTGTTCTCGCGCCCAAGGGCTTGGTATTCCATTGGCCGCGCGCGCTGTTCTCGGCGACTCCCATTGGTGAATGGTCAGGTTGTCGGTTGGCGACGTCACATTCCGCCCCAGGTGGCGGAAGTGACGCAGTGTGGTTGGCAGTGGGTTGTTGTTTGTTGCTGCGCCCGGCTCCTCCTCCTCCTCCCTCCGCCGCCGCCGGGCTCCCCCAGTGTCTCACAGCCCCGGACCCCGCACTGTCTCCGGGATGTGCTTGTGCTCAACATGGAAACCAAACGCGTGGTGGAGATTCCCGTCGGAGTCCTGGACGACTTGTGCAGGTAACGCGGGCGCTGCTGCTCGCCGCCCTCTGACAGTCCGTGTGATCTATTGTGTTTATTTACACCAGTGTGCGTGACTATAACGGCGTCACCAGAGTGCGGGTTATTACAGCTGTATACGTAAAGTGCACCGGTGTGTGTTATATCGGTACCTTCATCTATACGTTTACTACTGCGTCACTAGAATATATATATATATATATATATATATATATATATATATATATATATTCATCTACTGTCAGTAGAATATTTGCATACCGTAACTCATGTATACCTCTACTAATGTGTCACTAGAATGGATCTCGTATCTATACACTCAGCTACACATATACTACTGTCACTAGAAGCTGTTCATATACCTCTGTCCCTGGAGTAGGGTTGGACAATCACAACAATAACAAGTTCTCACGATCCAGGAGTTATAAAATGCATTGTAATGACCATATTCATTGCAATAGATGGTGGCAGGAGGGGTGCTGCACTACCTTTTTTTTTGCAGTATTGACATCAACATCGGCATGTCATTTGCTGCCCAATAGATATCAATGACTGCCACGGCTGACTGACAGCAGTAACACTATAATGTTATATAAAACTACAAGCTGTACCCAGGGTAACATACACCGATCTAGGAGATCTTACAGGTTATCAATTAAACCAAACTCTGTTTTCACCCCTTCCTGTAATGCCTTGCTGTTTCTTATACCCTCTTCCCAACTCTCTCCTCCTTCATACCCTGCTCCTCTCTGTTGTCTCTCTCCTCGCACTCCCTGCCTTACTGTCTACTCCAGTGTGTGTACAGATGCAGCGGCCGTTATTCGACCATTTCACTGACCCGTTTTCGTGTGCGCTACTGTATTCCACGCGTCATTAACGCCGCCAATCACACCAGGCACACGTGTTTATCGCGGTTGCTTCGTGTGAATTTCATGGATTCTGTTTTGTATCCGTGGGAGAAATGAATTGTAATGTGTACATTACTGTGCTACTGTGTCAATTTCAGGTGTTTAAAAGCCAGAACACCAAAGTGCCATTTTCTGCACTCGCGTCTTAGGCCGCGCGTATAGTGCCCGCGACCGCCCAAAAACAAATGCATTGCCGCCGCCGCGTGCGCTTATAGTAAGCGCAACTGCGACGGAGCGTTGCGAATTTTGTTAACTGCCAATATTTGATTTTTCAAGGGCTGTCGCCTCATGTGATAGCCCCTGAACCAATCAAATGCCTGTACGCCCGCGAAGCCACCGCAAAGCGAAATATAACTTTCGCTAGCGGCGACGGGTGACGTCTCCCGTCGCGGGCACTATACGCGCGGCCTTAAGGCGGTACGGTTGGAAGAAATCCCGCGCCATGACATGGTATTCTGAGGTATACACTGCGTGAAATGTTTGAATAACGGCCGCTGTGTGTGTGTGGTGTGTGTGGTGTGGGGTGTGGGGTGTGTGGTGTGTGTGTATACATACATACCTCTCATTAGTGTACTAATGGAGTATCAAAGGAACTTTATCAATTGAGAGTGTTATTATAACGCTACTAATATATGGTTGTCAAAGTATTACCGGAATGTATATATCATTGTTTCACCACAGCGCATCACTGTAAATATATATCCAAGTTTGTGTTGCAACATAGACCACAGTGTCATTGTTCCAGTGGAGTGTGAATTGTTACTGTAGGAGCTGTTTAGTGGGGCAATGACGGCCCCTGTATTGTGTGAACCCGGTTCACGTCCCAGTGTCAGCTGCTTGCGACTTACGGCACGAACATTGATTATAAAATTATAGACATTATAAGCTTTTTAGAGTGGGAATGTGTTCCTGGAAAAAAATATACCTTTGCCCAGCATTTTTCCCCCATATAGGAAAATGTTAATACATCACCAGCTTGTGTAATGACTATATGCTACTGGGACAGTGTACATTTTAACTAGACCAGCATTGATGTGCTCTGTCACAAGCATAACACCCCTACTTCCTCTTAATTATACTTTCCTGACTTCTCCACTTCATCAACAACTGCTCTGTATGTATAACTTTATTTATATAGCACCATCGGTGTATGTAGCACTTCACAAGATTACAATAAGGGGTGGACAGAATTTTTAGGAGCCAGCGTTTTAAGCCACCCGCCCCACACCAGTCAGTGGCTCTGTGTCACTGTGTATATCACTGAAACTCCTACCTCGCCCCTGGCCACGGTGTGCATTGAGAGCAGTGGCGGGCACAGTACTTGAGTGCTCTGACTAGCCCTGCTGCCAACTGTCATACACACTACTATCTAAATGGCATGGTGTTGACTGACCTGTCAATCACTGCTGCTCTGGGCACAGAAGTGGTTGACAGGTTAGTCATCACAACACGGGGAGGAGGGGAGAGGGGGGGGGAGAGGTGGGTTGGAATTTTAAGTGCTGCTCCATTGGGATTTTTCCATCCCTGCAATTCAAGGTAAATAAAATACAAACAATGGGGATAAGAGCAGCGAGTAAATGACCACCTAAGGTAAAGAGAGGCCCTGCCCCAAAGAGCTTACCTTTGCTTGTTTAAGTTACCAGTATTTCAGTTCAACGTGCACTTTTACGGTTTCATGGGTGAATTACTGACAATAGAACACCACTTCCCTTAGGTTGTCAAATTTATTGCTTTGTAATATTGTATTGCTTTATTAATTTGGCTCAGTTTTAGGCAATTTACATGCATGGGTATGTAAGAACTTTGGCTAAAGTAATTAATATTTTGCTGCCACTCTATGAAACGTTTATGCCCATGATCTATCTTTCTTGAGATATTGGCAATGGGTCATTTGCCGCTAACACACACCAGGCAAAAGGTGAATTGCTCACGTGTGTCTATAAGTTGTTTCAGTGGGGGAGTGTGTGTGCTCTCGACTGTTTACATTCAGATTTCCACACCAGCTTCATATTTGGTTTGTTGTATACACCCTTTAAGCTACATGTTTCAATAATAGAAATACTACTTGATTTTATTAGTTGTGTATGAGTGTGTAATTTAAGTTGTGCATGTTTGTAGTGTAAACTTGCTTTTCTTCTGCCCTACAACATTTCTCCTAGCATTTCACTCTGACATTGTTTTTCACGGCCATGTTGAGATGCTGCTGCTACAGTAGGCGCATGCGCGGCGGAGTGCATGGCGTCGCACGCGACAGTCGATTGAGTGATCCATGGCCTTTGGGATGAGAAGGGGGAGGTGTGGCCGTGTCGAAGCTGGTTCGCCCTTATTAGCTGAACCGCTCACATGTCCGGCCGTCGTTCGACCAAAACAAAATCTTTTGTCTGCTTGAAAATTGCCTGCGCCGTCGCGCTTCATCGCGTGCGCAGTTGCACGCTCTATGGCCTGCCTCAGGTATGGCCTTTTGTTCGCGCTGCAATCGCACAGAGTATGCACGCGGCCTTTGTCTTGACTGTAGGCCACCAATCCATTTAGTGTTAAATTCCACTATGTGCTTGTAAGAGATGTGTGCAGAGGTACATATAATGGAGACCGATTTGGGTGACATTATATCTTGGTTTTATTGAGCTTGTTCCTTTTATCCAGGCAAAAAAATACAAAAACAACAAAATAAAAAACCCCTATCCCCTTTGTAAGGGCTAACTTACTTCCCCAGGCCCTATCTGCAGGACTGGAGGGATATTCCCATTACCAGACCAGAACCCCACAGTCTCAGGAAGTCCCTTAAGCAGGTGGCCCTTCATGGCAGGTTCCTGGGTCCTCTGTGTCCAGGAAATATAGATATCTGGGTTTCTTGATCTCGGCACAGCCTTTGTGCTCAAGACAGTGTCTGTGTGCGGGCTCTCCTGTCAGCCCAAATGTGAGCTAAGGAATCTCCTTCCTGTGTCTCAAATGAGGCTTTTTACAGAGCTCAGTCCAGGTGGAGACTAGTTAATTGAGTGGCTGCAATCGGCTATCTCTCTGCTGGATTCTCAGAGCTATGAGGCTGCTTTATTTAAACAGGGATATATGTCTCTGTTACAGTGCTTAAAACTGTTTCGGTTCCGATTTTAAGTTGCATGTACAGGCATACCCCGCATTAATGTACGCAATGGGTCCAGAGCATGTATGTAAAGCGAAAATGTACTTAGTTAAGCACTACCTTTTTTCCACTTATCGATGCTTCGGTAGAGGTAGGGAGCCGGTATTGCTGTTCAGGACGTGCTGACAGGCGCATGCGCGAGCTGCCATTTTTTTTCCATTTAGGAGAAAATCCATAGACGAAAGTACAAACTATAAGTGCCTCATTGGGCCAAACCTTGCACATCTCATCTTTTGCACCATAGTGCCTCCTTGTTACTTACGCTTCTTCTCTAAAGAAGCGCAGCCATTTCACTCTTTAAGAATTTTTCTGCTGCCTAATTTCCCCCATCACCAGGATTAGTAAGAAAATACCCATCACAGATTCTTCCTAACAGAATTTAGTGTGTTCCTGTCTGATGCTTCTGTGACAATAAAGGACCAGGAAACATTGGAGCCCCACTAACAAAAAATGGCTTGTGTCCCCATGTCTTCCAGTCCTTCTCATTAATGCAAATGCAAGAGAAATCACTAGTATTGGCTATATATGCATCATTTCATTTATATAGCGCCAACAGCGTGCACAGCGCTTTACAACACTACAATACAAGATAAATAAATCCCAAACTATGGGAATAAGTGCAACAGGTAAACTACAACACAAGGCTAAGTGGTATGATGGGAGGCTTATAGACTTGGTACTAGTAAAAATACATTATTAGGAGTGCAGACCAAGTTAAGGGCATCTTGAGTTTGTCATGGAGGCGTAGAAAGGTTAATGAGATGGTTCTTTAATGAGGTAGGTTTTCAGCTGGGCTTTGAATGGGCAAAGTAAAGTTGCTTGATGACTATATTGAATGGAAGAGAGTTCCATAGGTAGGAAGGGATTAGTGAAAGAGGTTTAAGATGGGCTTTCGAGGTAAAAGGTGCAAAGATGAGGCAACCTTAGGTTGAGCATAAGAGGTAAGTAGGGGCTGGAGCGAGAGATCAGAGTTGTGATATATGAAGGGTTGAGAAGTGTAGATACTTAAAACAGATAAGGAGACTTTGTAGTTTTATACAGAAGTTAATAAGTGAACCGAGTTCAGGTGGTTGTAAGCAGATACACACCTTGTAGAGCAGGAGATGATTCGGGCAGCAGCATTTTGAATGGATTGTAAAGAAGAGGTGCATGGCAGCAAGGCCAGATAAGAGTGTTACAGTAATCGATACCGGAGAGAACAAGGACAATTAATGTTTTAGTGGCCGTGGAACATAGGAAGGGGAGTATCTTGGCAATGTTGCAAAGAAAGGCCAAGATGTACTGTAATAACCGTGTTTTATATGTAGAGAGAAGGAAAGGGATGTGCCAATTGTAAACCCTAGGCAGTGTGCTTGCTAGACTGGGTGGATAGTAGTGTTATTGACTATAATGAAGAACAATGGGATCTCGTCTGGGAGGGAATATGAGAAGCTCTCTCTTTTACCCATGTTAAGCTTGAGGTGACGAAGGGCCGTCTAGGCCGTGATTGCTGTAATTTTTTGACTGGACCGCAGGTGTAGATATAGTTGTTTATCTGCATAAGGATAATGAGTGAATCCAACGGAGTCACTGAAGTCACCCAGCGAGAGAAGAGTAAGTGGCCTAAAACTGATCTTTGATGTGCACTTACCAAGAGTACCACCGAGTTTTGGGAGAGGAGACTGCTTGTTTACCTCCTACCTCTCACTGTTTCTTCAGAGACAGTGTCACAGATTCCAAGAGTGACGAATGTGTAGGAGAAGTGGCTGGTCAACAGTATTGAAAGCCGCAGAGATGTTAAGAATCAGAATGTACTAGTTTCCTTGAGATTTGGCAATATGGCGGACATAGCTACATTAGCAAGTGTAGTTTCTGTTGAGTATGCTGTTCTGAAGCTCGATTTGGAGAGGGTCAAGTAGGTTATGGGAATGGAGAAAGTGTAGTAGACTGGGCAAAGATTTCTTTGATGGTTTGGACATGCATAGAACTACTTCACTTTTTTTTAAAGGGAAAACATAGGATGTTATAAGCAAATATCTCCAAATTGCTTCAACACAAAAAGGAGATAAGAATTCTGGGGAATGGCATAAATATTGTCGTCGGGTATCTACATCTCTTAAAAAGTGATGTTCTCTGTGCTGTATAAACAAACTACACATTTAAAATATTTGTAGGTTTTCTTTCTGTTCTATTTTTGTAACTGTGAATACTTAATTTGTTCTTATTCTTTGTTTCTCTTGGCAGTCGATTCATTTTACACATTCCCAGTGAAGAGCGAGACAATGCAATCAGAGTGTGCTTCCAGATTGAACTGGCCCATTGGTTTTACTTAGACTTCTGGATGGAGAACATATCAGGACTACCTCAGTGTGGGATAAGAGACTTTGCTAAAGCAGATATCCTTTTTGCTGTTGCACATTCAGCAGTGGTGCTATTAGGACATTTTCTTGTGTTTGACTGGTAACTGTAGGACCGAGCCTAAAATTTTTGTTTTTCTACAGTACATAAGGAACAAGAGGCAGAAAATGGCAAACCAGTTGTTGGGTTATGCATGCCAAAGCTGACGGGGGTGTATACACTCACACCTGCAATCTATTAAATACAATTGAAAATTACTTAGAATTTTGTTTATTTTTATGATAACACCCCTGTGTAAGTCCGAACTTGATGAAAACAAATCCACAATGAGACTAGGTTACAGTTGTAAGCGAATTGTGTTTAAATGTCACTATAATTGAAACAGAAGAGAAAAAGAGGCAATTACAAATTTGAGACCTTCAGCTGACTGCACAAGCCTCAGTTTTAATGATTGACCAGGGTGAGCGATCGAGTCTTGAAGAGAATTGAATGCACTTATGTGAAGGATAAATGGTTGCATGGACTTGTTAGTTTTGTGTCTATAAATTAGAACAAGCCATTGTGTGGAGAACTGGCATCATAGTAAAGTGTTCTGGGCAGCATTTCCTTCCCTCCTCGGATGAAATACACTATTGTGGTGTATTTTTCATTGTGCTCACATGATCTCTGATCACTTCCATGAGTTATTTCTTTATAGCACAGCCAAAACATTTAATCTGTCCAGTAATAACTGATTTTATGCAACGCCTTTATTTATTATGGTGGAAATGATGGCTATTTCTTTTTCCTCTCCCCAAAATCTTTGATAAAGATTTACATTATAAATGAAATATGTTGGTCACTGACCAGAGCGTGTACATGTTTATTGAAAATAGATTGTACTCTTCAAAATATAGTACAAGGGGTTGCACACTCGGGTCCATAAACTATATATATTTTTTTGTATTCTGCTTTCAGTACATTCTGTGTATATTTCCTTAGTACTTTCTGCACTCTTTCTTCATTGCCCATTTTTACTTCCCAACGGTGAAGATGTGCAAAGGGTCTTGGACGAGTGGAAGGAATACAAAATGGGAGTGCCAACGTACGGTGCAATTATTCTGGATGAGACGCTTGAAAATGTAAGTGATGGCATGTCCTCTTCTTTACTGATCTGCCTTTCCCCTCAGTATCCGACTAGCATCTCTACCATAGAGGACAATATACATGAAGTGTTGTTGTTTTTTGATAGCACATGTAAAGGTATAATGGGATCATTTATTCGGGATGGCCACTGTAATACTTACACATCCGTTGTTCAGTAAACATCTGTTCCGTACCAAAAAAAGTAGATATTATGTGACAATCTGGGCAGATGGTATTTGATAAGTGTCTCTGTGTAAAAAGTACTTTTACACCTATCAGTGCAGTCACATTTTAAAGGTGCTTTAACACAGGGGGGCGCAAGATTTTCTGGGGAGAGGGGAAGGGGGGAGAGAGAGTATTTAAATTAAATGCTGGGAAGCATGCGCAAGGCCTCTAACTTCCCTTACCTGGTCTCCGGAGGGCCATGAGACAAGCAACGATCTAAAATGTTTCTAAAAGAGGGGTATTTCTTCTTCTTTTTTTTTTTTTTTTTATCCTAAAGATGTAGAAATTACAGACCGTTGACAAACTAATACATTTAGTTTATTACAGTTATTATTTAGTGATGATTCCAGTTGCTGAAATAGATGTTTTTGTTGAGTGTTAACTGATTACAGGTTTCCCCTAGTTTGTTAATAGACAATGACAGATGCTACATAGTTATTATGAGAGCAGGACTCCTGCAAGCACTGGTCTTTGTATTGCTTTAAGTTTATTTTTCTGAGCACTATTTATATTCTGCAGGTGTTGCTTGTTCAAGGCTATTTAGCAAAGTCTGGGTGGGGATTTCCTAAAGGAAAAGTGAATAAAGAAGAAGCTCCACATGACTGTTCGGCCAGAGAGGTGAGACATCTGATTAATACCGTGTGACAGAACCAGTGCACAGAATTGGCATTTGCTTTTGTCATATCATCTGCTAATGAGCTAATTTGTGGCATACCATTCCATCTGTGAGTATTTTTAGTAACCGTGCTTTTTTGCATTGACTCATGGATTAACATCTTTTTCTTCCACAAAGTTCTGTGCTAATCTAATTGTTAATTGAGTCTTTAGGCCCTCTTATATTTGATAGTTAGTGAGAAACTGTCTTGACTGGAGTTTTTTTTTGCCTCTGGCTTGAATGTAGCAGGGGCACTTACCCTGACATTTTTTTTTACATTTAATGTTCCTGGTTGTCCCCATTGCAGTGATCACCAATGAGTTAAGTTTCACCCCCTAGCTGAGAGAGGACATACCTCCTTTAGGAGGACCATAAATAGCTCCTCCTTTCCTTTTTCTCTCCTATCTTAGCCAAGGTAGATGTTAGTATTTTTCTGTATTGTAGAAAGGGGCTAACCTGACTACTTTTTGTAGTTGATCCGCGTACGTTGTCTGTCTATCTTCCGCTGAAGCCCAGACCTCCACACTCCAAGCAAATGCTTGTTATGTTGGGCCGACAGGAGGCCATGCTGCAAATAGCCGCTGAGGCTTGCAGCTTCCGAAGCGTGGTTGTTGCAGGCAAGTACGCAACATTCCTGATTGACGCCCTGCCCCCTGGGTGCACAGAGAAGCAGGGGAGCTCCCGCCAGAAATGTGAAGGAAAAAGAGGAGGATTTAAAAGTGCTCAGCAGACACTCTGTCACTGCCCTGCTGCTCTGCATCTCGCAACAGGAATACAGACGTGCGGAGGACGGTTCATACACTGTGAAGCCTGCTCAAGTACTGCAAAGTGAGGTATAAGTGCTGCAGCCTACGTATCAGACCCCAGTCAGGATCACTTACATCATGGATGCAAGCTCTACAGAGTAGTGTTACTAAAATCCCAAGGTAAGCACCAGGGAGAAAGTAGTTTACCTGTGATTTATTTTATTTATTTTTAATTTTTATTAAAGAGATGGCTATAATTACTGATATTTTGTATTATGTCGGTACTCCACGATTACAACAGAAGGATCCAGGGGCCAGAGCACCCACAGAACCGGCGGCCACGAAGCAAACTACACTGTGCTGCTTGTGATAAACCAGCATTGGAAAAAAAACAAACTTTGAGGATTGCCTAAGAGATGCGGCAAAGGACCTAATTGAACCGATGTTGAATTTCATCTCAATTTCATTTGGGTGAAGCACGCGGTAACCTAGGGAATTGAGACGGCCTTTTAGAAATCTGCCTGGAAGGAGCGCGGGTCTCCTGAGAATTCAGACAATGAGCAATTCAGCAGGATGGAGCTGGAAGATGGAATCAAAAAATGAATTTTCAGCAGAGGAATCGCTCACCTTTTTTGATCCTGAACCCTCATATAGACCAATAGAGAATTTCGCATGAGTGGAGCTCGAACATCCCACAAAGGCAGAAGACTCAAGCAATTTCGGGAACTTTGGGGGCAAATGATTACGCGTTCCTGGGTGCTAAACGTTGTCTGCAGGGAATACTGTCTGGAATTCAAGATCATACCCAGATGAGACAGGTTTATAAGATCCCAACGGCAGTGAAACAAATTTGTCACACAGGCATTAATTGGCAATATCATGCAGCTTATGAATGATCGAGCG
Organism: Ascaphus truei; assembly: GCF_040206685.1. Lineage (NCBI taxonomy): Eukaryota > Metazoa > Chordata > Amphibia > Anura > Ascaphidae > Ascaphus > Ascaphus truei. The sequence goes on along the minus strand of NC_134483.1, from coordinate 224,454,421 downwards.
ATCCAGCCAGTTCTGCCACTAGAAAAATATTTATCGTAAAGAAGGCGAACGGAACATTCACGTCTATCCGGACCTAAAGAGGAGTAACCAAACTGCTCAAAGTAAGGAACTTCAATATTGAGTCCCTCAAGACCATTATTGCTGCAGTGGGCCAGGGAGACTGACTCGTGTCAGTAGATCTAAAGGATGTCTACTTTCACATACCTTTTGTGTCTGTGACATATGGGTATTGGATTTGCAATAGGGGTAGATCACTATCAATTCAGAGCTCTTCTCTACGGTCTCTGCTTTCGGAATCCCCAAATTTTTTTGTGCCAAGGGTACACATGAAACTTCAGGATAGAGTGGCGGCACCAACCAATTAACGTGTGCACACACACACACACAATACTCTTATGTTTGGGGGATGCATCCAGTTCCACGGTGGTCCCGCTCGCAGATGCGGAAGTTGTGCCTTGACTATCTGCATGCAGCAGCAGCAGCTGTTGGCGGAACCTACAAAAGGCTTGGCAGGCACAGCGTTGGGGATTACTCTACTTCACAGAGCACATTCACAAGGTTGTTAACGCTCATCGCTGAATTAAGAAAAGATGGAATACAAATATTCCACTACATCGACGATATTTTAATAAACACACAGATCAGAGACTAGTTGCTCCAACGGCTATCTAAGGTACTAGAGTTCATCTTGTGTCACGGCTAGCTGGTCAGTCTGAGAAGAGCCAATTAAACTCAACCCAAAATCGAAGATACTTAGGAATGCAGTTCAACACTCAACAAACCATAGTTTTTATTTTTTCCATCTGACAAAAGGGAAAGTTTTTGAAGGAGATGATCGAAATTGCCAGAGCCAGCAATATTCGACAATACTTGAGTCTGATAGGGTGCCTATCAGCTAACATTCAGGAGGTAAAATGGGCCAATGGCACAGGCAGCAAACCTAAACCAATGAATCGTCACCGCAAGACGTAAGAGTCGTTAAAATGGGGAGAACGCAACAGGAGTCTAAAAGCAGGTTGACCTCTACAAGATTAAGTCTGGCTTGTACTTACAACCGATGCAAGTGGCACAGGCTGGGATGTCCAACTCTGCACCGAGATAGGCCATTTCCCTTCGGATATTGGAAGTCCCGAAACATCAACAAACATTTTTAAACATTTTAAGATTTAAAAATGGCCATCATTTGAAATTTTCCATTTGTGACCGCACCATTAGTTAGTAAAATAATGAATGTATAAATACATTTTAGAGTTAAGAGCGGTAATGGACGACCGTTACGAGGGTGTAGCTTATAGGTCCCATCAGACAACCGTGCGACGGTGACATATTTGAGAAGACAAGAAGGGACAACGAGCATCGTATTCCTACAAGAATTACTCCCGATTCTCGCCTGGGTAGAACAACATTTTACAGACCTTACAGCAATTTCATATCTCAGGAAAAAGGAATCTATGAGCTGACTTCATAAGTCGGAAGACCCTAGATCCAGTAGAGTAGTCTTTATCGCGCACGACTTTCAACCAACAAGTTGCGAGATGGGGGGGACGGACCAAACATAGATCATGGCAACGTCAGAAAAACGGAAATTACCATTTTTCTGCTCAAGAATGTTTAACCCAGAGCCTGCCAAGGTGGACGCCCTCTCCTTTCACTGGAAATTCTGACTTGTGTGTTTCCACAGATTCCTCTCTCGAGGGTTCTCAAGAAAGTCAGCAGGACAAGGAAAAGGTTGTGGCAATACTTCTTAATTGGCCACGCAGAGCCTGGTTCCCACGGTTAATACAACTGTTGACAAACTGTGACAATGGCCCAAGTTGAACTGTGTCATAGAATTGGATATAACCAGACATTAAAAACCCTCAACTGTACAGTGTACAGCAAATAAAAATTGTGAGCACATTCACATGTCTCAGCCAGGTACTGCAACCCTGTCTTTCCCCGTTATCTCTTTACATGCAGTGCTACCACTGCATCCAGGGATTCTGGGTAATGACATGCAAATGAGCACTGTGTCACTCTTAACTTCTTGTCCATTGTCCATATTTCTTGGGATTAAATCTACATTTCTAAAGCTACCAACGACAGAACTACAGATCTGAAGCAACCATAACACCGTTTTAGCCCTTGTCACTAGTTTTAAGTATTTGGAAATTTGGCTTGGCTGCATATTGATACTCGGACATCCAAAGCCTATGCCAAACTAGGTGTACTGTTTGGGAGCAAATCCTCCCTAAGATTACTTGTCAGCGCATCGCACAGCAGATGCTAATGCCAATTATGACTATGGGGACATAGTATATTGTACAACACCCCAAACTCGCTTTGGCAAACTAAACACCCTCTGCAACTCAATATGCCGCTTTATAGTACAATATAATTACAACACACATCACTGTACATTTTTCCTGATTTGCTTTCCAATATCTGACTCAAAAAGACTGTTCACGGTCCCAAGGTTCAACAAGGAATCCGACCGCTCCTCCTTCTCTTACCGTGCACCTCACATCTGGAACAATCTACCGCAGACTCTAAAAACCGCCTGCGGTATAAGTAATATCAAGACTTCAGCTGTCTCACATTTGAATCTTGTCTGCAACTGTTACATACGCCCATAATCGTATTATCTCTAACTGTCCATGAAATGTCTGTAAATTGGATGTATAACCTATGTTTATTTAATGTAACCATGTATTGTCATCATAACTCTGTGCTCAGGACATGCATGAAGACGATGAGATGTAACACTCAATGCATCATTTCCTGGTAAAATATTTTATAAATCATTTTAACATGGACCCCTATAAGCTTCTGCTTGCCGTATTGCATAGTTTTTTCATCACAACCTGAGTTAAAGAAATGCATAGCCAGTAGACGTACTCTCAGACGGCTATTTCGACCTTTTATGTCTCATCAATGTGGGTTTCGTTGGTGGACATGTAACGTGAAGTGGATCAAATTCAGAACTAGGGAGATATGTACAAAAGCCAAATAGTCCAATTAGCAATACATTTGTTCTGTTTTCAACTTGACTGTTAGTTGACTGCTCCTGGTTAATGCCACTGAGCATTGAGTTTAGCTACCTGACACTGGAATATGAGCGGTAAGTTTATCATTCATCGTGTTTGATTTTTTTTCCCCCCAGGTATTTGAAGAAACCGGCTTCGATATCAAAGATCGTATGTGCAGTAATGACTACATTGAGTTGAGGATCAATGACCAGCTAGCTCGCTTGTACATCATTCCTGGAGTCCCAAAAGACACCAAGTTTAACCCCAAAACAAGAAGAGAAATCAGAGTAAGCCTATGTTACCTATTTAGCACTGACTTGTTCATTGCCGGGTCTGGATATTAAATGTTTTCTTCCTTCACACATACCAGTGCTGAGTTTTTGTAGCCCTTTTGGTCCTGGAGGTTCTGATACGGTAAAAAAAGAGAGCGCAAGGTGGCATTAAAGGGGGGACTTCTGTCAATGCTGAAATAAGAATAACGTCCATTTCCATTAGTGTACCCCCTAACCATTCGGACCAACTGAATATGTAAAAGCTGCTTTGTTTCTCTGAGCATAAAAATGTAATCTTCCCAGAATTAACCAAACTGTGCTGCACTACATATGACGGTCTTGTGATTTTCTATATACTTCAATCTGTACAAATGTTTTTTTTAGAAAGAGGACATGGAACTTTATTATTTAAATGTTTACTTTAGTTGTGCCAACAGTAACAACAGAAGGAGAGGCCATCGATAAGTGTTTGGGATGAATATCGTGGTATTTAAATGACCTACAAATGTTTTGTTCCTTGAAGCTCCAGAGGCTACTGCCAGCTCCACAACGAGTCACAAGCACTATTTTAATAGTCAGTGTTCGACAAACCTATACATTTGCTCGCCCCGGGCGAGTGGATTTAACACCCGGGCGAGTAAATATTGGCCCAAGCAGCACACGTTTGGTACTAGGTGGCGAGTAGATTTTTTTGTGTGGCGAGTAGATTTTTTGGTGATTTGTCAACCACTGTTAATAGTGATATGCAGAGATTGTGTACAATTATTTAGGGCTCCAAGTAAATAGAAATTAAGTGGCATTTGGTTAAATACAAATATTTTTGTAGGATTATGTATACAGTGAGGCCTTTTTATTTAACTCTGAAAAATGTAGGGCTACAAAATATTTTTCTTGTAGTCTGATTGGCAAGTCAAGTCACTGTTGCACCGCTCAGACAGTGAGGAGAGCCGGGGGAGTCATAAAGTGGGAGGCAGAGGCTGTACTGGGGGTGGGTCTAGTTGGAGGGCGGGGGGCTGAGCTGGATGGAGTCCACTTGTACTCTGTCTTCCTCTTCTCCCGATACACACTGTGGCAATGGGAGGTGTGTGAGGGTTTGTGCGTGGGGAGGGGGGGGGGGGGGGTTGTGGTGTCTGTTCATGTGGGGGAATGTCACCAGAACACCACCCCTCCTCACCCCACGCTTAACAAAACACAGGCTCCTGGGAATTTTGTCTGGCTCCTAAGCATTTTTAGATTTTTGTCCACTCCCTGCTTTAAATGCCACTTTTAATCGGACTGTTTCTTGCTTTAGAACATTGAGTGGTTTCCAATAGAGCAATTGCCCTGCCACAAAAATGACATGACCCCAAAGTCCAAGCTCGGGTTGGCTCCAAACAAGTTTTTCATGGTGATTCCGTTCATCAGGTAGGAAATTTGCTTTACACTTTTTTTTTCTTTCTGGTTTGATTTATCAATTTTGATAAATAGATTCAAAAATAGATATATTTTTATTTATCTCCTATCTATCTCCCATCTATTATCTATCTCATGAAACCGGTGTGATGATCCATTAACAACTTCTCTACTGAAAAATCCTGCTCTAATTTCTTTGTGGAGTGGCTTCCAGGTTGTAAAACAATAACCCTTTCTTCTCAGATCATTGCGGGACTGGATTCATAAACGGCTGGGTGACTCCTCTGACAGTGAAAATGGATTTGCCTCTTCAGGCAGCACTCCATCCAAACCAAACATGGACAAATCTAAGTAAGGCATTATTTCTAAATACGAGGGTGGCCACAATATTTTCTTAAAGGAAATGTATATTTCTTGTAGTGAGTATTTAAATGTGATGGTTTTTTTTCCCTTTTGAGATGTGCCGAGACTGCTCTTTTATGCCCTTTAGTGATTCAGATCTTTCATGTAGTGTAGATATGTCTAAGAAGAAAGAAAAAAAGTTATGATCTGTTGAGTAGTAAATGGGACATCCTGACACATGGCATGTTTTGTCAAAACTTCACTCAGATTGGTAACTTTGAGATATGAAAGTGAATGGAAGGTCGCAGCTGCTGAAGAAACACTTCTGAAGCAGAAATGTAAATTACTGCTCTGCTTTGCCAGCATCGTACCCCACAATGCCTCGCATATCACTATGCAAGGTACGGAGACGTGACCTTGACAAGTAAATTGTGATTGACAGCTGTGCTTCCGAAGCGGCTCTTCAGCAGCTGCGGTCTTTTTGCTCCATGCGTCACTCCCAATTTTCCATGCGTCCTGGGTGAGCAAGTGGGTTTTTTACCGGGCCCTGGGGAAGATGCGTTTAGTGGTCCTCCCCATTGTAGTATATGACAAAGTGGAACACACTTGTGAACGCTAATGATGGAACTTCTGGTTTTGTATGGTCCATGGGGAAAAAAATGCTTTTAAAATCATGTCTTCAGAAAAGGCTAATTCAAGAACAGGCCAATACTGGGCATTTTTATGAATAAAATAATGTGCCGTTTTTAATGGCGTCTCTGCTTTATAGCAATGGTTGTCCCCATTTTAACAAATGCCAAACAATTCCAAATGTATTCTGTTTATAATTGTTTAATGCTCTTGAGATTAATTTAATTAAAAACATTTTAGAAAAAAAAAAGAAACCAAGAAAGCAAAAATAATTTCCAATAATCACCACTGCCAATTTTTGTTGGATTCCCAGGATTGCTCACTACACAGGAAAATCAGTTATTTGGCATTACGGACATGCATATTACACCATATGCTTTGATAATTATCTGGAAGAAATACTTTGCAGATGAACACGCTGAAGGAAACTAAAAATGTAATACATCTAGAATATTATAAAATGTAACAGGAAAGGATTTCAAAACCAGGCTGTGATAGGATTGTGACTCAGGTGGCAGGCAAATCAATCAGTGACAGGCCCATGACTGCATTTCCCAACTTTGATGGCAAAATGTCTCTGTGTGTCTATAGAGCCTCATGATGGAGCGTGTGTGTGTGTGTGTGTGTGTGTGTGTGTGTGTGTGTGGCCTCATGTTGGAAGGTTGCATGCATTGATAAACAGCCTCTGTTGTGAAGTCTGAGTTTCCTTGTTAGTTGTGTTTACCGAAAGGTCTGATTTTGCTTAATTTTTTTTTTATAGACCCAAATTACGTTGTACTCCTCAGTTTTCTGAGCTCTCTCCAGGAGACCAGTTGACAAAGTCCAAGCAACAACAAAAGCCATATAGCCATTTTAATCCTGTAGAGATGTCGGAAATATTAAAGATTAAGGTACAGATATGTGGTGTTTTTTAGATCTACTGTATGTCCTGGTTTCCAGAATAACTTTGTTTGCATGTCTTTTTCTGTTCTGCCAACGTCATAATGCTTAACACCTGTTAAACATGTTAACCTATCCCAATAACTAATAATATGTAAGAGAACTCAACACTGTGTAGTGTAAATTTACTACCCTGTAGAATGCTCCAGTAGCCCCCTTTTTTAGGAAAAGCGCATCCAAAATATTTGTTAGTGGGCCTGCAGAGGAAGTTGACATTCCCGAATTAAGCCTGTTTTCTGTACTATATATAATCTATATTCTATTTTTTTTTTTAATGCATGCTTACAGACACCAAGATCTTTTCCTATACTGCAGTAGTGAGATATTACTAATGGGAATGTGTTTTTGAAGACACACATTGTTACTGTAACACGAAAGTAATGGGTGTGTGTTTTTGAAGACACACATTGTTACTGTAACACGAAAGTAATGGGTGTGTGGTTTTGTTTTTGTCTGGTAGAATCAGAACCTTAGGAGTAATGGTAAAAAGCCGCATCAAGACTCTCCGTACCCAAAGAAGAAAACAAATGGGATCCACAATCCGCAAGCTAAGCAGCAGATTAGTATTTTGGTAAGCTTCCATGCTTCTTACCGATTCCATTTGGGCCGTTTATATGGTTCTGCCTCCTGTCGTGGTTGGAACACATTGAGGTGGAATAAACTAGGGCACCAGATGCTTCTGTAAACAAAAGCATTATTCATCTCGCCGGGATTCACTGAGGAGTATCAGTGCTCAATCTGGCGTTAACTAACCAATCAGTGGTCATTAACGCCAGGTTAAGATCCAATACCCCTTATCAGATTTTAGTGATTCCTCCTTAGTGCCACGAAGTCTGCGACAGCTTTTATTTAGAATATGTTGTTTCCTTTTTGGTACTTAAAGTTATATGCAATGACAGTATTGCTATGTTTATGTGCTGAAAACTGCTTTCCGCTATTTAAAGGCACAACAGCTACTAAAAAGTTTGCTTAGGTCACATGTAGCTACAAAATAAGTAGTTGTATATTTTATTTAAATGAAAGTATCTTTTTTTTTTTTTTTTTTTAACTTTTTTACTTTGGAGAAATCGTTAGTAGGTCTCGTTCCTGACAGAGCCAAAGCCCAGCTTACAAAATTATTATACATTTCTGATGAAGGGGTATAATGTCATTTAAGAAGGCTACTATATCAGCTGACTTTGGAGAAAACCAATGTAAAATTATGCATCAGAATAGATAAGTGATGTGGAAGATCTGTTTTAAAAGTGCCCCAAATAATACAAATGGTTTAGTTATCCAAAGGGGCTGGATTAGAAAACATTAAGGAGAAAAATGGCCACAAATTTATTTTTGTGTCATTTTAAATTCATTTAAATACTCCAATACTATTATATATTTAAACATCTTGCAAGCATTTAGTTTACCTGTATTAGATATCTATCTCTATCCCATATATATATCTCTATATCTCTATATCTCTATATCGATCACCTTAACTTACAGGTCAGTTCCAATGTGAAAAATTGCACTTGGCTGCCTAAGTAACTGGTAAGATTAGCAGGAGCAGAGAGTTCAAGAGCCACATTAAGGCCTTTGGTGGGCTGCATTTGGCCACAGGTTTAGGAGCTCCCCGCTGATTTATTCCAAATAATGTGTACCACTGTATATAAAGCTCTTATTAATTTATCAACTACTTGTGGATGAAGTAGTTTTTTTTTTTTTTTACTTTTCTGGCCAATAAAATTATGGAAGCAATCTCTGAGAAGGACGTTGAGACTTGGACTCTATATAACAATGCTCCCAGGCGAAGTTATGGATATGCTATTGACACTACCTGGTATTAAATACTACGCGTAATACCTTGACGTTTGGTATGCAGGCTTATGACGCTTTGGCCAAAGGGTTTAACTAAATAACCAAGTAATTATTATTATTTTTGAAGTATTTAAACTTTATACTTATTACTCTCTATATTTTGTCAATTGGAAGTAGCATTGGGCTCCCCTGTCTTTTGTTTGTATATATGTCTATATCACAAGAGAATATATGGAGGAAAATATATATAATTTTTTTTTTTTTAGAATAGTATGTCCTATTGCTTTTGTGTCCAACCAGACATTATTGACTTGCTTGCCATGATGATTTTTTTTCAGTGAATCCATTTATATTGTATATTGTAAAGAACCCTTTTCTGTGTTGCATGTGAAATCTCCTTTCCTTCAACCTTAAGGGATTGTCCTGTATCCTTTGTATGGCCCTTGGGATGAATCGTTCTTTTGAAAGCTCCTTGTATTGTCCCAAATATATATCTAAATAGTTGTCATATGCCCTCTTGAACGCCTCTTTTTTCTAATGTCAACAAATCTAGTTTAGCTACCCTTTCCTCTCTAGTCAGACCTCCGTCCTTCTCTTAAATTATACATAATACCGCGCTCCTCCCTATAGAAGTTTGCTGCAGGTAAAAAGATAGGCCTTACATATAGAAAAACAGAACGATTCCTGCGCTCCTACCAATTAGGCTAAAATAAAATAATACTCATGAAAAAGGGTATTTTGTTAAACCCTTTGGCCAAAGCATTCGTAAGCCTGCATGCCACGTCAAGGTATAACCGTTTAATGCAGGTACCTACACTATATGTATGTGTGTATTTATACATGTATGTAATAGTTGTATGTAATAGTTGTCCCATGGACTGGTGAAAAAAGTGTTAAAGCCCTGAAGGGGTTAAATAAAGCATGAGCTTATGTGGGTAGTGCAATTAAAATCTGGTTGAAGCCAGTATCATACTTACCTTTACTATGGAGGTAAACTGGGTGCACAAATTCCCAGGTGTGAATATAATAAAACTTACACATATATATCTCTCTGTCATCCTTACACATTCACCTACCATTCAATGGAGGGTGATGTCCAGACTGACACTGGGGTGTATTATACCTGCACTAATTGGAAAATTGGTAGGGGCTCAGTAACTGCTATGTAAAGCAGATGAGCCAATAAACCTACCCCTATGACGTTTCAGAGATACTATATTTAAAATTCCCAATGGGAGTATGCAGCAAGGGAAAGGATTGCCTAATATTTGTGAAAAACTGTACATACTCCCACAGGGTTAAGATGAGAATTTGGTATTTCATTTTTCTTGTACTGTGCGATACTGTTTAGTACTATGTCAAATATTGTGATTAATGAAATATAAACTATAAAACATTGTTTAATAGTTTTTTTGTTGTCATTTTTATCATTCTAGAAATCGGATAGAAAACTGAACCCTAGAAGACTTCAGGACACTTTTGAAACTGGTAAGTATGTTGCCTTTGCGTCAAAATATTCTTCGTAGTAACCAGGCATTTCTGCACTCCAGTCAATCCAGGATCTGGAGGGCTTGTCTAGTTTTAATGTTTGTGACTTAATTAACGTGACTAAATGAATTGTGAGCCTCTTAATTTACTTTGCACAGCAAAGTGTTGTTGGCAACGGCGCAATAAAAGGGGTTATTTTCTGCCTTTTTCTAGAGTTTGTAGTCCTACTTGTACAGTGGGACAGATGCCAAATATCTGGTCAAGAGACCTAACCTACCAGTATAGTACAAACTATTTTTTTTTATTGCTTTCATAGCTACAAGTACTTTGCATATCGCATTCTAATTAGTTGCTACACTGGGAGATTATTTTGCAGTTATCTGTTTAAGAGCTGTCCTATTAAATAAGGTTTCATGTGCCATGGGTAGAAAAAAAAATGAGATTTTGCCTGATTACTGAACTATATTAATTGCTGCACTCTCCTTTCTGACCACCGGGGGCCCTTATGACGGCCAGTAAAAAGCATGCCTTTTTTGCACCCTTTTAGGTGAGTTTGCATCTGCAGCTCTGTGAGCCATCAATGCAATCACATCAGAGCTACCTTGGGGGGGGGGGGGGTGGAGGTGGGAGGGAGAAGAGGACAGGACCATTGGATTGGTGAACACATTATCGCAGTGCTTTAATGTCTATAGCACACTGGTGCGGGGGGCATTCTGACACCTACAGGATTACGTAGTGAGGTTAGCCTGTGTGACTCTCTTATGCTTGGCTTTTCACCATGTCCCCTTTTACTTCCTGCCAGACTCTGCGCTTGATATCTGCTGCCCCAGTGAAGAGCCGCAGTGCGGCCACACAGAAGATGCCCCTGACCCTTGCAATGGGATTTTACAGTACCCTTTCTCCTCCAGAGCTTTCCTGAGCTTCCAATTCGACCGGGATGCTATAATGAAATCCTTCGACCTCTGACCTACCAGGCAGCTGTACAAGGTTCACAAATGCTCTGTGTTGTTGCAGCAGAGAGCGGGTTTTAATCAAGCCTTACCTTCCTCAGGTGTTTTAAGGATGTGCAGGGATGTACTAGTGGTTTGGAAGAGTTCTGTCCTAAGGACAGTGCCTCTTGGTTCTTTTCCAGTATTTGCTGAGAATTTTATTTCCTCTTGCACTGTTTTTGCAATATCACCTTTTTTTGTTTTCTTCACACAAGTACCTTCTCAGTGTTTAACTCTCCTGTTCTTCAGTATGCATTCAGTGGGCATTGTGTGTGTGTGTGTTCATTTTGTCTCTGTTAACACAAAGTGGTTCAGATTTCTAATTGTCCCTGACATAGATGTGACAGTAAGTTTATTGTTCATTTTCTTACTTATTGCAGTTTGAATGTAGTTTAAATGTGTTGTCTTAAGGCAACCATCAGCTGTCCTACAAACCACTTGTCCTGACTGTATGTATTTTTATTGCCTTGTACAATATGCACTGCAGATTAGCAGAAATGAACACCTTCAGCTTTGAAGCGGTTAAATAACTGTATTCAGGATTGACATGTCACTGTCAGTATAACATGTTGCTTTCTGTGTGTCTGTTTCTGCTGCTTTAGAACTGTGAGCCTCGAGCTTATGTCCATGATGCGCACACAGCATGCCGCAATGGTGCAAATAGGGATTGTACACGTTCTTTACGCAGTGGTGGGCATCCTATGCTAATAAAAGATGCACAGAAAGGCTGTCTGCCAATAAGCCGCAGTGGCTTGAACGGAAAGCCACAAGTTTAAAATGCACAAGTAGAAAAAAAAAAAAAAAAAAAAAAAAAGCACCGGACTTTATATAGAAAATGCGGCTTCTTGAACATCATATTTCTTTCTCCTGTTGGATTGCAGTTGGTGGATTGGAGCACACGCAGAATAATAGCGCAGATGGAAGGGGACAGAGGTTGATTACTTTGGTACCATGTGATTTCTTGGTTTAAAATGTCTCATCTGGAATTTAGAGCACAACTGTTTGACCTTCCAAATGTGGGTTAAACGGGCGGTGCTGCTTTTTCAATCATTTGCTTTTGGCCTTCAAGCTGCCTTCAAAACTACAGAAATATTTAGATGAGCCTGCTACTATGCAGTTTTCTGCTCTTTGTTTTGATTGAGCTTTAGTTGGCTAATTGGAGAGGCGTGTGTTTTTCTTATTTGTGCTCTCATTCTCCCCTTTTCTCTCTCCCCTTTGTTTTCTCCCTTGAGCTTTGGTTGGCTTATTGGAGCTCTCTCTGTCTCTGTCTCTCTCTTTCTCTCTCTCTCTCTGTGTCTCTCTCTCTGTGTCTCTCTCTCTGTGTGTCTCTCGGCCTCTGTGTGTCTCTCGGCCTCTGTGTGTCTCTCTCTCTCTCTCTCTCTCTCTCTCTCTCTCTCTCTCTCTCTCTCTCTCTCTCTCTCTCTCTCTCTCTCTCTCTCTCTCTCTCTCTCTCTCTCTCTCTCTCTCTCTCTCTCTCTCTCTCTCTCTCTCTGTGTGTGTGTTTCTCTCTCTGTGTGTTTCTCTCTGTGTGTGTGTGTGTGTGTGTGTGTGTGTGTGTGTGTGTGTTTCTCTCTCTGTGTGTGTGTGTGTCTCTGGTACTGTGCTGTCCTAATGTGTACGTTTTTGTGGAATAAGATGTCGGGAACCGATCAGAAGTTATTCAGACCTGACCCCTATAGAAGTTGGCAACTCATTGCTCTGCAACAAAATACTCAGCCGACCTAATAAGAAAACATTAGTGACTTGCCCTGGTTGCTCCTGTTAACCCTTTTGCGACCAGTGTAGAAGATGGTTTACCTCCACCGCCCATGTACTTTTCTGTTTCCAAGGCTGTTCAAAACAAACTATCATTGCACAGCTCTTGCATTCAAAGGGTTAAGAAACACTCAATAACATTTTCACCACGGTTTTGCAGTAGAGAGCTGCTATGAGTCATGTTATATAGTTTGTTTGACTATTAACACTTGTGTTATTTTGCTTTTGACCTTCACTTGAACAATACTGTGAACTCCACCTCTCCCCCTCCCAACCCCCCTTTTGATAAGAAGGCGTCGAAAATATATGCAGTATAATGAATACGTTTCTATTTTAATCAGACAGGATTGGAGCTTGAGCTGTCCTGACATGAGTAAAATAGACTTTGTTTGGGAAATTAATATTGACGGCAAAAGGGACCTCACAAGCAATGCGAGCAGAGTCTTGTCTGTGCGTACCCTATAAAATTAAGCCCTTGATGGCGAGGGAGGTCCCTGTTGCATTGAAGAGGGTAAGATACCTTAGCTGAGCCCTTTCTGATTGCCGTTTCCATCATTTTCTGTCATACAGTAGATGGCTCCCTTTCTGTTGCCCCAGGCCTCCCCTATGCCATTTTCAGCTACCCTCTTGGTCTGTGTCCTGTTTCCAGCTTGTCTTATGTCGCATGTTTAAGCTGCTGTTGCATTGCTGGGGACAGTGGCAGCGTCCTACAGCGGGCTCTTCCCATGATCAGCATTCGAACATGTTCCTTGTCATTGCTGGCCTGTGTTCTTATAATTGGTATTCATTCTTATCCATTCAGACACCTTACTTAATTACTTAATTGCAATAAACTGAAATTGACAAAACAAAAACCCCCAACACATTTCTTTTTGTAGTAAATTGTATGTTTTTCTCTGTTGAGCTGTTACCTTATTTTGTTAAGGTGGGACAGAGCTTCCGGGCGTAGCAGCCATAGGACTGCGGGGTATCACCTTTTTTTAGGACCCTGTGTCACCAGTTGTTTGGAAACCCTGCTGTTTGGTATATGCCGTTTCACTTCAGTATGTAAATAGATTTTCTGTAGCTTTTAAAAACAATTTTTTATACAATCTTTCTACCTTTTTTTTTTATAATTACATCATATCCATTTTTTTTTTTTCAATTGATTGTCTGCCCTTTTTAATTCCTTTTAGCAGTAAAAGCCAGACCTGCAGTTCTGATCGGGACTCGTCAGTGTTACCTCCGATTACCCGGTCGTCTGTTTTTTCTCTCTACATTTCATTTTTTTTCTTTTAATGGTCTTAGAGTTTGTTTTTTTTTAAATGATAAACCCAGTCGGCACTAGAATACATTGTGTAATTTTAACAAAATAATTCAAGTTTGGTATATAGTGAAAAGCAATATGCAAGTAATTAGACCTGTTAATACCTGCGGACTCCTTACACTTGTGAGATAAATGAGGCAGGTTACTCTAATTTATCAGATGAATATATTTTGGCGTCTGAAAACAGTATGGCCAATGTACTAGAAATCATTTTTTTTTTTTTAAATGTATTCTACCTGCATCAATAAGAATCGAAGTGAATTATTAGTCATGTTTGTTGCAATGAATGACGATCTACCAGGAAGGGATTTTTCCCACCTCAGATGCTAGTTTTTTTTTTTTGTTTGTCACTAATCAAGGAAACAGCGATAGCACAAAAAATGTACCATCTGTTACTGTATGTCCATGCATTCGCTTCTCCATAACACTATCTACCAAACTACTACAGACCTCATTCGCTAATGCAAGCAGGCTGCAATAAGTGCATGAACTAGATGGTCTAAGACATTTGGTCGCTGGCGTTCTGCCACATTCCAATCTCCGCCGGCTGCTTTGCTGCCAAGATATGTCCCGAAGCTTACTCTAAAACCCACTAATATTTAACGCTCCCCCCTATCCTAAACGCTCTTGCCCTAAAAACCTAGATGCCTATCCTTCACCCCCTACCCTAACCGCTAAATGAACCCTTAAATGAACTTGGTGAAGCGGCCTGCGGCTGAGTGTCCAGCAGTGGAGCCGCAGCAGAGTAGGGTCCCTCTGAGGCCGAACGCCGGCAGAGACAGCCACGACCAAACGTCCCATTTCCGTGTACTAGATGCCTCAATATATTGCCACGGGGATGATGCCTGTTCAACATTTGCTTTCTTTGCTTCAGTTTAATAGGAAAAACCTTCATTTTCAAAACTTGGTATAGACCTCAATTTGACAAAGTGAGTGATTCAGACTTGAATGTTTACAAAATTTCTCTGTCATGTTCAAGTAAGGCTGAGCGTATACTACTTGTGCGGCCGCATGCGACTGCGCGCACTTCTGCAGCCCCAGCGATCTGTGCACTTGGCCGCAGGAGATTGGGGGGGGGAGAGGCAGCGATCGGAGGCGTGGCGAACGCGTCACAAAGCTGGTTTGCCCTCATTGGCTGAACCAGCTCACATGATGCCGTCATGCGGCTGCCACCTGAGAAGACACAATTTATTGTCTCTTCAAAATGCTGCTGCGTCAAGGTGCCTCTTCGCCTGCAGGCACTTGACTAACTGGTATAGCCAAGTACTGGTGTGCTTGACGTGCGTCAGCCCTGCTACTATACGCTCGGCCTAAGGCTGCGTTTATAGTGCCGGCGACAGCAGCGCGATGTTGCGTCAAAACAAATGCATTGTCGCCGGCGCTTTATAGTGGACGCGACGGAGCGATAGCGCTACCAAAAATCTGGTAGTCGGTGGTATTTGATTTTTGAAGAGATGGTCTCCACATGTGACTGGCTATAAGCCAATCATGAAGCTTCTCCGCCCGTCTGCCTTACCCCTTGCTGACGTCACTGGCCTTGTAGCCAGCGACATCTCCCAAACATTCATTATAACTTTCGTAATGGCGATGGCAACGGGTGACGTCCTCAGGCGCGTCACAGTCACCAGCTGTGTAAGCGTAGCCTAAGGCTCCCACTGAGAATAATGCCCCCCATCTTCCACTCTTCAAATTATTATTCACTCTGGTCACAATTTGCATTGAGATATTTTGAAAATGTAGCAGTTGCCCGTATAATTTGAATATATTTCCTAGCAACTACGGGAATCATTACTCTGTTTACACTTTTGTGGAGCTTCATTTACTGAGACGTAAAAGACACTTCTGCAATGGCAAATATATGCATGTATTTCTGCTCTGTAGAAGGCATGGAGGCTGCCATGTCAATTTTTTATTTCCTCTCAAATGTTTGTGCATTTATTTACCGAGTTGTGCAAATTCAATCATTTTATTTTTGAGACGCAGGTATTTTTATGTACGCTTGTGTTTGTGCTTAGAAGTAATCTATAATGTTTAGTTTTAAGATATTGCCTAGTAAGAACCTATTTTGAAAATAACACTCCTTTTTATACTGTAGTACGCCAAAGAAATGTGTATACATATACATATACATATACATTTTTGTTTGTTTTTGGAGTATATAAAGGCTACCATTTTCTGTTGAGCAATACTGTACATTTTTTTGCAGTTTCTTAATTAAATATCTATTCTGATTTATAAGGTGAATAGTTTAAGGAATAAAACACTGCTAAAGTGTTTGTTTCCTGCATTCATCTAACAATAACTATTTGGATGGGATTTTACTTTTATGTAATATTTTTATGTAATGTATGTACCTTTTTTAAAGGAGTTTAGCTGAATTGCTTCCAAAACTTCATGTTTTGCGGTCAAAGTTGTTGGATCATACGCAGACAAAATTGTGTGATGTTTGTATCAGGGCAATATTGGTGCAATTCTGGGGAAATCTCTCCACCATATGCACAAAAGAAATTACATTTAAACCGATCTTGCTTTTTAATAGATCTGGTAGTGTGTGTTTTCCCCTGCATTTTACCAATGTTGTCTTGAAACGTAGCCCCCCCAAGTGTTGGCTTTTTCTTAAGGTGACTTTTGATGTTATTTGAGAGGTGACTGTGTGGTCCATACAGAGAGACACAAATGGGGTACTGTGAAATGAACACTTGTAATGATATCCAATTTGCAGTACATGGTTTTCTGTTGGTTGCTGGCAGCTGACTCCTGTTATTTGTTGCTATATTGTTATTTTCAAAGTAAGATCTCACTGGATTGTTACAAAGCTCAGAAGAAACAGAGGTCATTTTAGACAGTTGCTCTTGAACCTTTGCCAAGTAATGGTAGCAGAAACACCTCTGAGGCAGTAGCTAGCGTAGCGCTGTTTGTGTTGCAACCTTTTAATCGTCCGTTGTAATCTACAGATATGACCACATCAAACTATTGTTTGATGCAGAATTGGAGTACAGTAATGTTATGCCAGAAAATAAACGATCGACTATTCTTGCTACTACACTCCAAATTGTTCATGATCAGCATTTCTGTAGGGGAAACTAATAATCTGTATTCCAAAACCAGTCCGGTAGAAAAAGTTTGCTGATCTTTCCCATTATATTATCACTCTTTATGGTCCTATGTCTGTATCTTTACCTGAACACATACTTCAGAATCCATTGACAAGGTCTCGGGAGGGGTGGGGGGGGGGGGGGGTTTGTTGTAGCGTGTTCACATATTGCGTGACAAATGTGTTGACTTTGTCTTCCACAGGTCCACAATTGTGATTCATTTACCCCATTGTCGCCTTCATGCAATGGTTAGGTTGCAGATAAGGATTATGGGAAGAGACATGCAAATGAGCTCCCATTAGACTACCCAGTTTATTTAATAGACAGAGCTTTTACCTGCCGCATTATTCCACATATACGGCTGTGTCTGGGTCAAGGAAGATACAGAATTAGTGTACCTACTGAACGTGGGCTCACATCTTTTGGGTGATGACTACCTTTTTGGGTTTCCACAATTTGTGGTGCCAATGGATTTTCCATTTGACAGATTTACCACAGATAATGCTCCCCTTAGTTTGGATGTGAACTACGGTCACTTTTTCATTTGTTTCTTTTTTTTTTTCTTTTTTTTTTTTATAACGGTTTATTATTTTTGTATTTTTATTACGGTTATTTCACCTTCTTATCCAATGGGTGTCTCAAGCAAAGGATTCCTGTTATCATTTCCAGGGTACCTGTGAGACAGCCTGTTATCAAGTAAAAGGAATTTAACACTAAAGGACACATAATGAATACAGAAAGAGGATAGGGATAGGGAGTGATCAACTTAAACCATACTAATTAACAAAGAAATTCATCCGATAATTATAGAATGGGTGCAAAACTGTGAACTGAAAGTGAATCGGTAAAGTAAGGAACACAAAATGATTGTGCCCCGAAGAAAATTCACTTAAATGCACACCACTAGTTAAAATTTAACCTTTATTATTTTTATCTTAAAACATATATTACCGAGTGTTAATGTAACAGTGTTTAAAACAAATGAAACATAAATTGAACACAGCACCGACGATCCCTTATGATTATGACCACTCACACATTAATAGTTGTGGGGTGGTAGGGATTGATGATGCAAATCAGCAAGATGGATTGACCCACCAACACCAGCAAAATAACACAGTCAATCTAATTGCAGTTATTATAGGAGAGGAGTGAGTTAATAAGTCAACGTTGATAGTTGCCTACTCCAAAGAATACCACCATATTGTAATACTGATGTACTGTATGGTCCAATGGTGCCTGAGGGCTATGCTAGTAATTACAAGAGTATCAAAATGAGCTAGCATTACCCACACCTCACTGATAGAGCACTAAACTAAAACTGCCCCATAACGGAGACTGATGACATCATCACGTGTCCAACCCACGTTTCCCTCCAGCTACGGAGCTTCTTCAGGGACAATTTGTTTTAGTGCTCTATCGGCTCCATCAGTTACACAGTCTCTATATATGATTAATTAAGTATTTTAAGGCATCTTAATAGTGAGGGCAATACACCTCTCCCAAGTACCACTGCAGTCCAATATTGTGCCTTTTGGCACCTTTTGTGCTGCTATCATACTCAGTATACATCGAGCCACACTCAGTATATATTGAGTATTTACCACAGCATATAATTATCTGGTGGTAGTAGGGGCCCACTGTTGTGGGTTTCTGTTGTGTTACCTCACAAGGATAATTATATATATATATATATATATATATATATATATATATATATATATATATATATATATATATATATATATATATATATATATATATATATATATGCATGCATGCATACATAGTATTTATATAGAGTGAGGTGTGGGTAATGCTAGCTCATTTTGATACTCTTGTAATTACTAGCATAGCCTTCAGGCACTATTGGACCATACATCAGTATTACAATATGGTGGTATTCTTTGGAGTAGGCAACTATCAACGTTGACTTATTAACTCACTCCTCTCCTATAATAACTACAATTAGATTGACTGTGTTATTTTGCTGGTGTTGGTGGGTCAATCCATCTTGCTGATTTGCACCATCAATCCCTACCACCCCACAACTATTAATGTGTGAGTGGTCATAATCATAAGGGATTGTCGGTGCTGTGTTCAATTTATGTTTCATTTGTTATAGACACTGTTACATTAACACTCGGTAATATATGTTTTAAGATAAAAATAATAAAGGTTAAATTTTAACTAGTGGTGTGCATTTAAGTGAATTTTCTTCGGGGCACAATCATTTTGTGTTACTTACTTTACCGATTCGCATTATAATGAAACCTGAGCTCTGTTAATTACAGAGAGGCTGCATTTTGCAGTTTAACTGTTTTTGGTTACTTCCTGTAGTAACTGGGTGGTTCTTTCATGCAAAAACTGATTTCACTAGTTGATCTTAAATTAGAAGGGGCTTCATAACAGCCCAGCAAACAGAGTGCACATTATGCGGTGAAAAATCCCATGAACCGTGTTGGGCAGGTTTACTATAGCCAATGCCTGCAGTGTGCACACAGCGTAGGTGCTTCTAGCGTGCCCTTTGATAAGTCTGCAGTTTAGTCATTCCCCCTGAGTTATGAAGGGATATAGAAACGTATGTACGTTTGCATAATGTGTAAACACCCATTTGTTACACCATTGCTATCATTTTACACCATTTTATAATTGAAGGTTTGAATGGCTCAAATACAATGCACAGTATGTACTGTTTTGATGGGAGTTGTTGATGAGTCTGTAATTCACTGAAGAGAATGCACAAATAATTGCAAGGTTGCAGTGCGCCTAAGGCCGTGATTATATTTGCACGCGCCGCCGAAATAACAATAATGAATGTATTTCAATGCAGCTGCACATAGCTTGCGAGCGTTTCTCAAGATTTTCAATTTTAATTTTGGCCACGCAGCGGCTGCGCCACGTGAGTGGTTCAGCCAATGAGAGCGAGCGGCTCGCGTGACGTCACTCCTCCGCCATGCCTCTTGTGTTCCCGTGACGTCACGCGAGCATCCACTACAAACGAGGCTTAAAGCAGCAGCTCCCACACAACCCTCTCATGTATCCGAACCAAGGGGTGCGCAAACTTTAAGTCTGCCTGCTCCGGTGTCAAATGATGCCGTGGGGTCATGTGACATCGCATTGCCATGGCAACGTGACGTCACGTGATCCCCACGGCGTCATTTGATGCCGGGTTGCTGTGGAGACAATTTAATTTAAATGCCTTCGGGGAAGCGCTGAGCCTCTAAACGCCAAAGTTTGCCACCCCACTAGTTACGTAACCCCTGTTCAAGGGAAGTATGGCAGTCACATCAGAAGGATAGGGGTGATGTGTTCAAAGAACCAATCCCTGCAATATACTACGTGTTTCGTGTTTTTTTTTTTCTTTAATAAATCCGTTCTTTAGTATTAGCTATTACATTTTTTTAATTTTGACTCTTAATGCCATTTTTAATTAGTTTTAATATACTAAGCATCCTTTAACTTCTATAGCAGCAGGTTTTAAAGAGGCAATCCAAGGCGACGGATTTATTATTTATTTTTGTGGCATATATCTAGTGCAGGGGGTCTCTGGAGCTGACCCTGTTTAATTTCAGCTCCCGGGAACCCCTGCTTCCTTAGATACCTCCAAAGTAGGGGCCTGTAGTCGCTCTCCTCGGCTACTAGGGTTCACAATATGTCCGCTCTTCAGATATCTGGCGGCCAATAGACTGCTGTCATGTCATCGGTGCAGCTTCACATTGGTCCACGTGAGGCGGGAGCTTCAAACGGGAAAGCCCTTTGTGCTGAGCCGGAGCAGCTACGACACCTAGTTTGGAGGTAGGTATCTTCTGAAGCACAGGGTAACCGGAGCTGAGGGGTTCAGCTACAGATACCCCCTGCTTCAATTCTATATTTTTAACCCCCTTCCATCACTTTTTTGGATACTTCTTTAGCACACTTCCCCCAGCAGTGCACGATCTTTGTAACATTTTCCTGTTTGTGATCATTTGTTGCCAATATTCCCAGCAGTTTGAGCTGCAAACTAACAATAGATAATGTTACCTTAGTAATATAAGAATACATTGTAGTGGCGGTCTAGGACGTTTTTTGGCGTGACCAAAACTCTGCGGGGCACTTTACCGCCATGTCCGCTCCTGCGCCCGTCCGCTGCGCGGCCGACCCAACAAGCCCCGGTCTGCAAGTCCTGACAGGCCACTCCGACGTACCATCTTTAAATGTCCCACGCGGGACATTTAAAGATGCAGTTGTCGGAGCGGGCAGTTGTGCGCAGGAGCGGACTTCGCGGAGAAGTGTCCCGCGGCGAGCTGTCCTGTTGCGGAGTGTGCGTCACAGTGTCCCATTCCAGGATTGAAGGATGAAGGATTGATTGATTGAAAATGAAAGGCAGCCATTT
Source organism: Ascaphus truei (assembly GCF_040206685.1). Taxonomy (NCBI): domain Eukaryota; kingdom Metazoa; phylum Chordata; class Amphibia; order Anura; family Ascaphidae; genus Ascaphus; species Ascaphus truei. The sequence goes on along the minus strand of NC_134483.1, from coordinate 224,433,036 downwards.
AGTGAACCCTGTGTAGCAAGATCTTAGATCAGCAGCTTGGTTAATTAGTTTTCAATAAAGGTAATCAAGGCCACTCGCACACACACACACACACACACACACAATCACACACACACACACACAATCACACACACCCCTTGATGCCAAAACAAGTGGAAAGACTGATTCCCAGCACATTTGAACTCTGCATCTAAAATACCTGTTGTTTTTTTTCCTTCTATTGTCTCCTGTCTTGCCACTTTAGTTCCACTTGTGCTGTGGTCACCATCACATTTCCGTTGAATATTACATGACAGCATTGTAAGGCTTTTGTGTAGCAAAGGAATGGGTTGTTCTGTCTAATCCAGCGGTGCGCAAAGTGTGGGGCGCGACCCCCAGGGGGGGCGCGACACTGCCGACGGGGGGCGCGGGGTTTACAGAGGCCCCGCGCGCTTCCCGAAGGCACTTAAATTAAGTGCCGGGGGAGCTGCAGGCCTCTGTAAACCTAACTTACCGTGGCTCCGGCGGCTTCCTCCCTGCGGCGCCATGGCAACGCGGCGTCAAAATGACGCTGCGAGGTCATGTGACGTCACGTTGCTATGGCAACGTGACGTCATTACGCCGGAGCGCGGGTAAGTTGGGGTTGGGGGGGGGGCGCGGGAGTGAGGGGACAGCCGTGGTAACCAACAAGGAGTATTAAGACTGGTGTAGAATACTAAAATATAACTAAACAGTGCATTTTATTCTATAAACAATAACATTTGTATTGTAATTTTACAGTAGTTGATCTGTAGTGATACTGAATCAGTTATTGTGTGTACAGGCATACCCCGCATTAACGTACGCAATGGGACCAGAGCATGTATGTAAAGCGAAAATGTACTTAAAGTGAAGCACTACCCTTTTTCCCACATATCGATGCATGTTCTGTACTGTAATTGTCATATACGTGCATAACTGATGTAAATAACACATTTGTTACAGGCTCTATAGTCTCCCCGCTTGCGCACAGCTTCGGTACAGGTAGGGAGCCGGTGTTGCTGTTCAGGACGTGCTGACAGGTGCATGCGTGAGATGCAGTTTGCCTATTGGGCGATATGTACTTACTCGCGAGTGTACTTAAAGTGAGTGTCCTTAAACCGGGGTATGCCTGTAATATAGAATTAACATAGCTACTTTAATGCCAAAACTATAAAGCAACCATTTTGAACGGATTTGTATGTTTTGAAAATATTGCACACATACTGTAGCGCCGACGAGTATTCTAAAACAAATCTGGGGCAATCACCAACAAGACCCAGGTACATCCTGGGTACATGCTGCAACATTTCAGTGACATTTCTGCAGACAGACTAATGGCCCATCGGATTAACAGCGGGGGTCCCTGGCAGTCCCATTCAAACTGAATGGTTCTGCCAGGGACCCCAGCTGTGTTAATTCGATATGGTCACTGCAGAAATGTCACTGAAATATTGCAGCATGTACCTGGGGCTTGTTGGTGATAGCCCCAGAATTTCCACGGCAAGTTTTAGAACACTCGTCGGCACACCTGTACTATGGTGCAGTTTAAGAGGATTGGGTTGAAGTGATTAAACATTAGGTAGCTAGTTGTTATGTATAGTAATGGACTGGTTTTTTTTGTTTGTTTGTTTTTTAAATGAAGGGAAATGTATATGAAATAAAGATATTTGTCCATCACAATAGGATAACTGGTAATCGGTGCCCAACTGGGTTAAAGGCCTCCTGACTACAGGCTCTTTGGCCATGCTCACTAGTGGTTTCTAAGCTGTAGTATGCTTTAACTCCAATTCACATGGAGGGGCATTTTGTTAGGCAATTAGTTTGCAATGGGTCATGGTTTTTATAATTTTATTTCAGAGTTCTGGCTAAAAGGGAACACTTTGCTATTTTCTTAAGTTCTAGTACCAATATTAGTCTGGAGAAATGTATTTTTATTGTAGGTTGTGATGTCTTTTAGGGGATAATATCCAAGTTCTGCATATATGAAAGGAACTTGTAAGATTTCTAAAACTTTGTATACTATTTCCTCTATGAATACCCCTATTGTTGGTGCCCTTTAAGGTGTCATAACCTACAACCAATCTATTTTCTTAAAGCGGCAATTCTTCTAAAACGTGAAATTGATTTTAGTTTTTGACACGGTTTGAACTGGGGATACCTCCAGAGTTGAACTGTTTTTTTCTTTGTTTTTCCTGTTTGTTTTTTTCCCGCTCCAGCGACACCCTCCTTTCCCACAATACTTACTGGAGAAGGCACCTGTGGTCCCTCATAAAGAATTCAATATGGCCACTGGTATTGTCCAAGAGAAAGCTGCAACCAGATGCAGCTTCAAATTGTGTTGGAGATCTGGCAATAGTTGGTGGCCATATTGTTTCTCCAGGAGGTAACCCTTTCCTGGTACCTTCACCAGTAAGTGTGCTCCGGAGAGCCCCCAGGTCCCAATTATGTCAAAACAAAAATTGGCCAGACTGTATTGCTACTTTAAGTTAAATTAAATTGTATAATCTGCTGGTACACTTCTTCATAGATGTTACGACTATTTGAAAATTTGTGAAAAAAAAATATTTTGCCACCTCTTCTGATTTAGTGAGCATTAGTAATTTGTTATCAATGTGTACCTAGAGTAAATCATGATTGTCAGTTCATGGACTAAAATGTGTACATCTGATTCTCTTTAATATCTAGTACTGATGAGTCTTCTGCTTTGGCCAATAACATAAGGCAAGGCATCTTCACAGGTGTTTAAACACATTGTTTGGGTAACCAACCATCAGATGGAATTGACCAGTTTAACAGAATATTACTAAATGGTTTGTGAAAACTAGGGAATAAAGTCAGCAATACACTAGCAGCAGGTAAGATGTGTATAAGCATTTATCTGTTACCAAGGATACAGATAAAATATATATGATTAATATGCTTACTCACAACTGCTGCAATTTTTTTTTCTTTAAGGTATAGATATAATGCAACTTACCTTCCCCATACGGCAAGATGATGGCAACTCTTAATAGCGCGTCTGAAATCAGATGCATTATAAATTCTTCTGTATTTGGTACAATTGTCAAATGACCTGAAAATTGTTGGGAAATTTCTACAGGGATGTACGGGGAACCCTGGTTAAACTGTGGAAAAGCAGTTTAATAACACACTGGTAGACCAAAGTACCAGATTAGAAAAAAATGTTGAAGTAGAAGTGCCAGAAATATACTGCAACATACATTTTTATACAGGCCTAAAACAACTGCCATACTTCAACACTTGGCAAACATTTAACATCTCTACCATGCTATATATTTTTGCCACATTCGCTTTAGTGCGTTTGTGCATAAAATGTACTTTGCTGCCCGAGCAACTGCAAAATAACATGGCAGGAGCAGGCGGTCCAAAGGCCACGGCCAAGGTCTTTTGTGGGCTGGATTTAGCACACAGGCTATAAATTGAGGCGGTCTGGTCTACAGGCTGTCATGCTTTCCCTGCTGCCAGTTTCCCTCCGGCAATCCCTGGCTGCACGGAACGTTAGCAGGGCTTCATCTAGACTTGTTACAAGTGCCAGCTAAGATCCTTTCTTCAATCCCTTATTCCATGTCTTGTTAGGAAATAGCACTTAGCAGCTTGATCAACTGCAGGGAAAGTAGCCAGAGCAAAAGCTACAAGGAGGTTTATGGGCTGGACTTGACCGACAGTCTGCAGGATGTAGAGCAGGGGTGGCCAACGTCCGTCCTCAAAGGCCACCAACAGATCAGTCAATGGCTGTGCCACCTGTGTTGAAGCAGGGTTATCATGAAAACTTGATCTGTTGGTGACCCTTGAGGTTTGGACTTGGCCACCCCTGATGTGGTCTACATCAGTATCGCAATCCTCTGCTCAGGACACTCCAGCCAGAACACATTTTAGAGATGATCAATGCATTACCAAGCATAGTATGTGAATGAGTGATCAACTGGTTATCCCTTAACCATGGTCTAGCTTAGGCTGCGTTCGACAGCGCTCGGCGTGTGCTGTGCGCACAAGCACCGCCTCCCCCCCCCCTCCCCCAATCAGGCTGGGCCCAGTACCTCTCTCGGTGCGCATTTGGCAGCCGCGCTGTACGACAAGTTTTTCCAAATACAAAAAAATTGTATTTGGAACTCGTGACGGAGGTGTGGCCACGCCCCCCAGCGGTTAAGCCAATGATGGTGAACCAACCAAGTGAGGTCATGGCCATGCCCCTGCAAAATCCCTGCCATGCCCCCTCCCATCGCAATCTCTCCCTCTCCCAAGATCGCGGTGAAGCGCTGTGCACACTGGGACCGCAGCCTAAGTTGTACCGAGGAGAGGATTGAGATCTAGATGCATGAAGTCAGATGCCAGAGGTGCTGCCCTGAGAACTTGTACGATTTGCTTCCAATGTAAGAGGAGGGTCACCCCCTATCCGTCCAGTTTGTGGTTAGTGTGCATATGCAGTGCCAAACCCCCACTCTAAATCGAGTAAACCCTGATGTCATACGGCCCCCAGGGTGCCACCTTTCTTGATGTATGCTAATGGGCAGGGCTGTGCAAATGGGTGGGAGGGCTGGGGTGCAAGAATTTTTTTTGTGGGGGCGATGTGATCAAACCTAAATGTACGCTGCAGTTTTGTCAAACTGGACATTGGTATTTTACTAGTAAATATTTTAGTATCTGTTAATTAATGCTCTTTAAAAATTTCCCTTTGTAGTTTTAAACTGAAATTACTACATTCTTCTGTTGGTACATAAAGTCAAATATTGCAGGCGCTACTTGATTAATCATTGCAATATAGGAATGGGACTCGTATTAATGATGCATATCAACTGTGCTAAAAAGTAAGCGTATTATAGCTTAAGGAGATGGGCACGCCCCAACACTAACTCTGAGTGCCGCGACCCCGTTGCACTCACAATCACATAACAGCTCTGAGGACGTGGAACAAAAGAAGGGCTCCCCTTCTGTCTTCGTTGACAGATTGCGATCTTCCCTAAAAAAAGGCACGAAGATTAAGACGTAGATGCTATGTCCTGAGGGCCCCTTGATTGCTAGATGTGATGTAGCTTCATCTAGAGGGCACCCAGTGTGTGAATTTGTTTTTATTACATTTATTGAAATGTCAATTTTTGGGTCCCTTTGAGAGAAGTCCTTAGATGAGACTGCAACATGGACCCATAAATAACTTGTTCACACACTTATGAATGAGTGTTTGTCTCCAGGAACTGTACGTTACTACAGTACGGAATAGTTTGCTATTACACGTATTGAATGATGCTGATAATGTGCAGTGTTCATTAATGGACCATGCAGTGCTACAACAGGCCTGTTTAACTTCACTTTCACCATGTGGTTTTGGTGGCACAACTTTTTTTGGGGGTGCATGTGGGGGGCAGTAAAATGCATCAAAGTTGAGCAGTGTAACCAATTTAGATGTTGGTGCTTTGCTGCTCCATTTAACAACTTCTGGGCAGGGTATCTGTAAACTCTCCCACGAGTGAGATGTTGCAGATACATCTGCATTATGTCTTGTTCTGAGCTTGATACAGTATCTGGTATTGAATATTGACATGTTTAAGTTCTAACACCTGAGCTGGGTTACCAAGGCAGTTTGTATAATACCCTGTACAGAATGTGTTTACTAAAGTTGCCTTATACTGTACCCCGTCACTAATACTACACATTGCAGTTTCAGTCCCTGCAACTTTGCATAAAAGTAGACAAGCTTTTTGACAATCAAAATGTTGTGCTAATTATTTAGAAAGCACTTGCCACACATGTTAATTATTGGACAGTTTAATGTGTGACATTTGAACCAAATAAAGTTAATAAAATTATGGCATTGCTTTCGGTTTCTGTGGTAAACTATTTCCGCAATGGCTTCTGGGTTGATTAATAGAAAATAATACTAATAAACATGCAATACTAGGGGCTATCTTGACTTTAGCACTTCTTTTGTATTGTATGTCTTTATTTATATAGCGTCATTAATGTACATAGCGCTTCACAGTAGTAATACATGTGGTAATCAAATAAATAACAGATAATATAAATAACAGATCATGGGAATAAGTGCTTTAGACATAAAAGTAACATTAAGGAAGAGGAGTCCCTGCTCCGAGGAGCTTACAGTGTAATTGGTAGGTAGAACGTACAGAGACAGTAGGAGGGAGTTCTGGTAAGTGTGTCTGCAGGGGGCCAAGCTTTATGGATCATGTGTTCAGAATATCCACAGTGCTATTCATATGCTTCTTTAAGCAAGTGTGTCTTAAGGTGGGTCTTAAAGGTGAATAGAGAGGGTGCTAGTTGGGTATTGAGGGGAAGGGCATTCCAGAGGTGGTGGGCAGTCAGTGAAAAAGGTTTAAGGCGGGAGAGGGCTTTAGATACAAAGGGGTTAGAAAGAAGACATCCTTGAGAAGAACGCAAGAGTCTGGATGGTGTATAACGAGAAATTAGGGCTGAGATGTAAGGAGGGGCAGAAGAGTGTAAAGCTTTAAAAGTGAGGAGAAGAATGGAGTGTGAGATGCGGGATTTGTTGGGAAGCCAGGAGAGGGATTTCATGAGGGAAGATGCTGAGACAGATCTAGGAAAGAGTAGAGTGATTCTGGCAGCAGCGTTTAGGATAGATTGAAGGGGAGACAGGTGAGAGGCAGGAAGGCCGGACAGCAGGAGGTTACAGTAATCAAGATGGGAGAGAATGAGGGCCTGAGTCGAGCATTTTAGCAGTCTGGCAACAGAGGAAAGGGCGTATCTTTGTTATATTGCGGCGGAAAATGCGACAAGTTTTAGAAATATTTAGAATGTGAGAGAGGAGTAGAGTGTGACCCCTAGGTAGCGTGCTCGGGCTACTGGGTGAATGATTGTAGTTCCAACAGTAATGTGGAAGGAGGTAGTAGGGCCAGGTTTGGGAGGAAGTATGAGGAGCTCTGTTTTAGCCATGTTTAGTTTAAGGCGGCGGAGGCCCATCCAGGATGATATAGCAGAGAGACATTCAGAAACTTTGGGTTGTACAGCAGGAGTAAGGTCTGGTGTTGAAGTATACAGGCATACCCCGCATTAAAGTACGCAATGGGACCGGAGCATGTATGTAAAGCGAAAATGTACTTAAAGTGAAGCACTCCCTTTTTCCCACTTATCGATGCATGTCCTGTACTGCAATCGTCATACGTGCATAACTGATGTAAATAACGCATTTGTAACAGGCTCTAGTGTCCCCGCTTGCGCACAGCTAGGGAGCTGATATTGCTGTTCAGGGCGTGCTGACAGGCGCATGCGTGAGCTGCTGTTTGCCTTTTGGGCGATATGTACTTACTCGCGAGTGTACTTAAAGTGAATGTCCTTAAAGCGGGGTATGCCTGTATTTGTGTATCGTCGGCATAGAGGTGATAATTAAACCCAAAAGATGTTATTAGGTCACCTAGAGAGAGTGTGTGTACAGAGAAAAGAGAAGAGGTCCCAGGATAGAGCTCAGGGATACTCCCACAGAGAGATCAATAGAGGAGGAGAGATCAATAGCAGAAGATACACTTCTTGTTTAAAAAGAAGCATAGTATATTCAGTAATGTGTTGGTAGCCATGTCAACATGTTTACTTACTATATGGACATTTAAAAGCGCAATATAAAGCAATGCTAGGTGACTATACTGATGGATTACGTTTACCATTTTTACAACATTGTTTTATTCCCTGTTCTGTAATTATCAATACAGAAGGCATAAGTGAAGGAAGATAAATGTAATTAGATGTGTGAACTTTTTGCACTTGTTGGTGAACTTTACCAAAAAAAAGGTGTGAATCTTGCAAAGTTTCACGTTAAAACAAATATGCAGTGAACTTTTGTATCATCTCTACAACATTTTATGGGCTCTGCATGTTCAATTAATTTCTACTACTTTCATTTTCAAAATTCAATCAATTAAAATTAAGGCTATTTCGCAAGTTCAAATATTAATTTAATGTGTTTTTTTTTTTTTTTTTTTAAAGAAAATTTGATTTGAAACGGCAGCAAAGCAAATCTGGGCAGCTTCCCACATCTCAGTGCAGCATTGGGAGAAAGGCGTACCTGCGCCAGAGGGCTTATCCAATATATAGTTTCAGTTACACCAATGCTAAATACTATTTTAGGGAATGAAGACTAGGGAATAATACAGGGACTTGCCAAAAAGTACAGCTGCTACCTCTATACTCCCTACATTTTTTTGCAGACACAAAAACAAACTCCAATCTGAAGTAGTCTCTTATCTATTACATTAGGTTGAATCCCAGTAGAGAACACATGACTGATGTTTCAGCCTTTGCCTTCAGGGTGTGACTGCTTTCTAAGTTTCACCTCCTTTATAAGATGTTAATAAAGACGTGCTTATTTGTATCGAGGGGTAACGTCTTCCCCTTCCAGAGATACGGTATTATGCTGGCTTCTCAACTCCAAGATGAATACAATTATACAATAACAAGTTTGCCAAACGGTTTTTTTTTTTGTGCATACTCATTTGGGAAAGAGGCAGCATTGGCAAGAGTTTTTGGTCTTCTCCTTTTGGGGGGAGGGGAATGCAGGATTCAGCCATAACATTTTTCTAAATAAATTGATTTGACAATATTTGTCAAAGTTTCAACAGCAATGTTGAGCAAAAAGCACATTTAACAAGAGTGAGACATTTTGAAAAATGTGCAACCTAGAATGCAACACTTTTATACATGTCTGGAAACAATTGTAGAGATTAGGAAGGATGGATCATGTGATGGGCATGGCGATTTGAAGAGCAATTGAACTGTAAGAGCTAGAGCATGAAACGCCAGGGTTTTAAAGGGGTTTATTGTCTAATGTTGAGGTTCTGAGAACTTTCGCAGGTCCGTGTAATAGTAAGATCCAAAATGGTTTAATGTCCATCTATTTTGTGCACCGATACAATTTTCATTCATACTACGTTGGTCCAAAACACAATACCGGTTATTTGTTTACATCTGTAACAGAATATTCTCAGACACAAAGTATTTCCACATATGAAGTATTTATTCTGAATATAAGAACATTTGTAAAATAAAGGTATTATAAATTGCTCTGTATAAATAAATGCAGTTTAATTGTTTTTTTTTGTTTTTTACATTTCTATATCAAATTAACATAAAACGGCCATTTAACAGAAGCTGGTACAGTATGGAAGGCATCTAAAACATTTAGACAGGCTGGATATCTCAATTACAATTGTGACGGTTTAACAGGCTGCATTTCAGTGGAAGCGAACTTCCATAACAAACAGTAGACAATGCAAACTTAGGTATGTTATTTTGTCATTGCAACAATACATTCAGACTGGCTAGCTTGATATTTAAAATTGTTAGAAAAATAGCACACTAATGCAGCATTTTGTAAAACATACTTCCATGCAGCACCCCAAAATACAAAGAAACAGGTTTTCATATTTAATGCTAATAAATGGGGGTTTGATAAAGATAGTCATTGAAACAAACAGTACCTAGGCACCGGTTTTAATTAATGAAAGCCCTTTGCTGCTGGAATACAGTACAATGTGATTGTTCTTTTTATGTGCTGAATTTCTGAAAGGATATCGGCGGTCCCTGTACAATGATTTAGTTCACTCATTAACAGGCTTATACTATATTCGCCGGGCGGGACGGTTTTGGACGGATTCCCCGTGAATAGGGAATTTTTGCCATTACGACTGAAATAGAATAAGCCCCTTTATCTACTACAGGTCATCGCAAGACAAGTCATGGATTAGTAACCCCTTCAGGCCTAGATCCACAATAGGATGCCAAGCTTTAGCATTCTTTTACTCCCATTCATATGAATAGGAGCTGAGGCGTTGCATCTTTTTGTGGTTCTGGGCATTAGTGTGCCTAAAAGTCAATGCTTCACACTGGTGTCAGAGGGATGCAATAGCAAAGATAGAAGTTTTGTCCTTTTTGGCTTCTGACCAAATTTTCATCCATCTTCTCTTGATTTGTTTCAAGCTCAAATGCTGATTTTTAGTGTTTTCTGTGATAACTGTAAAATCCCGTATATTAGAACTGAACAATTTTTCCTTTAGTACAATAAACCGGTATCATTATGCCTAGGCCTCAACATCTTTACCACTGGTACATATACAATAAACTGCTCAGTACAAGCGATGTCATCTACTACTGTATACACATGCACAATAACTATGCTGTTAATTAGATCCTGGTAATCAGAGCTGTACTTCTGTACGGGGGACAACCTGCTTAAAAAGTGACTATGCTCCTTTCAACGCAAAAAGACAAGGTAAGTGTTAATTCAGGCTGGTGTATTCTGTATGTCACTAGGGTAAAGTATACGTAGGACTTGTATCATTGCTTTGTGAACATGCTCATTGTAAAAGTTTCATTTTCCCCATGCTTGTGTAGTTAAAGGTTTTGCTGTCTGTTCCCCCAATGCTAATAAATAAATGTGATAACTGAACACCTTGGACTCTTACAATTCCTCCTCTCTCCATTAATGCTTACTAATCGCAGCCAAGTGACATTCATCTCTAAGAACAAAGTTTTAGTATACTTGCAGCACCAACAAATCTACTTTATATTGATGAAACAAATATTAAACTAAAGAGGAAAAAAAACTGTCTGGAACTGAATAGATTTTTTTTTTAAATGGCTGCTTTGTATAGCCATGAATTTAGTTGGATCAACACCTGAACTTTAAGTGTTTTAACTACCTAGGTTGTATTTTCACATCTGAAGAATTCATGAATGCGTATTTACCACAAACTCTACCGTGGCGATGCGTCAACACAAAAAAAGTGTGTGTTTGGTGCAATGCTGTACTTGTTCATCTGTTACTTCACATGTAAAAAAAGGTTATTAAACAGTTTTACATCTGATAGATTTAAACAGAAATTCTCATATCAGACTTAATGGATTTTTTGACATAGAAGAAGCAGACATTGGCGCAAGTTGTAATGCATAGACATGGCGAAAATGCGCCTCCTACCCCAGTTTTGTTCCAAATAGTATACCTTTCTGTAGTTCTTAAACTGGTCACAGTAAGGGGTTTCAGAACCTGGAAGGGATTCAGTTTTTCTATGACCAATATTGGTGAAATTGTACAGTATTTATCAGGTCGCCATCTTATCAAAACACAGATGCAATTAAATGAATGACAACAATGTTCTCAACGTGTTAAGAGACTTTTAGTATTGCAAGTGAACATTTCTTAATCAATTTGCTGCCAGACACCATCAAGGCAAAGCAGAGAAGGGTTGAAGCACAAGAAAACCACTGGTCAACGTGATCTAAAATGTACATTTTCTTCTAACTGTGAATAGGCTGCAAAAGAGTAACTTATATTAAATTGGCAGTTTGGGTTGTAGAAAATTAACATACTATAGAGAGCAAAATTCAGTTCCATTAGATTACTATTTTGCATTGAATCAACATGAAAATACATTTTTATGCAATTTTTATGACAGAAAATGTCTTAAGTTGGTCCAATGCAAAGTTTCACTATCAATACATTTTGCTGGGACCAATTCGTCTATAAGACCTGCTCCTCCAATGTAAGCTTGTCCTGGGGTTTGAATAGATTGCAAGTGTACAATGATGTCTAAAGCATATACATTCCTGGGGGAGATTATCCAGAAAAAGATTCTGCTTAAAAAAAAAAGCAACACCAAGCAAGAATGGTTTTATTATGGTGGGATCATAAGCCAAAACTTCTAAAGTTCACTTCAAATTAAACTGCTGTTTAATTGCCATCCGTGACTCAGGGTGCTTTCCTTTGCAGGTGGTAAATTAAATATAAAAGTGTGACGCAAAACTAAGTTTTGAGAAATGTAAAGGTGCATCCATGCTTTGTCAAATCTTCCACATGAAATACACACTAGAGAGGGGAGAGGTTAGTATCTCAAATTATTATTCAGAAAACTGACTTATTATTGTCACAAACTGCTAGAACATGGACCAGAGTCTAGCATGAAACACAATTAGGCAATTTTAAAATGGAAAAAAATAAAAACATTTAATTAAATTGATCTACATTTGTGAACACATCTTTAGGAGTTCTATAGAAAAAGGAACTCAGCACTCACAAAGCAAGAGTGACCGTCTGAAAATTTACCCTCGCATAGAGAAGATCACAAACTTCACATCCACTACAAAAAGCGATGTCATGTTGCCTGTTCCTGAAAATAAATCACAATGTTTCAGACTCTCCTGGGCCTTTCATCGGGTAGGAAGGCCCAAAGCATTGTCAATTTGTTGCCTCGTCCTGAAAATAGTATCACTTTTTGCACCGGATGTGAAGTTGTGATCTTCTCGATGACAAGGTAAATATTCAGACCGTGAGCCAGCTTCGTCCCCGGTGGCTGCGCACTGCACACCAGGTACAGCCCACTATGGGGCAGGCCCGAGTCGTCGTGGGTGCGTGCGACTGCTTTTGCCAAAAGATAAGATGTTTGTCTTTTGGCAGGGCAGCTGAGCATTGGCCATGTCACGGCGTCGGTTCAGCCAATGAGGGCGAACTAGCAGCGTGACATGGCCAGGCTTCCCGCTTTCGAGTTGCCTGGATTCCACCAGGTCGCGCTGATGCAGGTAACGAGCGCTGCTAGGCACCCTGTCGCACACACTGGGGCCGTAGCCTTATGTAAGTGTTGCGTCCTTTTTCTGTAGAACTCTGCATTGTCACAGTGTGGTGACACCTTTTTAGCCTTCTCGTATCATTGTTTTTTGTTGTCTTTAGGAGTTCTGTCATAATTTGCTACTGCCAAGAAAACATAGAAACACTTAATTGCACTTTTTAAGGATTTTACAGCTTTCAAACGTAATCTAATAATGTGATAAATTTGACAGCAGTAATTTTATGCCACTGACAAGCAATAATAAAATTGTTTAATTCCACTTAGGCAGTAAAACGTGTTTTGTTTCAGCGGCTCAAACTAAGAACACATTTGATTAGTCCAGAGTACATGGATTATAACAGATGTGTATAGACTTAGGTCTACACACCCAAGTCAGGGTCTGGGGGAAAAAAACCTAATCACCCCAAATGACCTGAGCTTTGGAATAAATACTGAATATGTCAAGTAATATAAAATAACAGCCACAAGAAAATGTGTATAATAAAACAACTAATTTGTGCAGATGTCTCATTATTGGCTACCGGAGACTGTAATAAGAATGCAAGATTTCCGGACCTCTGACCACTTGTGCCCAAGTGACTGCATGTGTATAGTGACATCCTCATTTTCAGTGTGTAGCTCTGAAGACCAAAAAGACAAAACTTCAGCAATCTCCTTTGCGCAGGAAAAAATATATTGATTTGTTGATACAAAATGGGCATGGAGTCGGCAGGGCTTACCCCAGCGACCAATAGAAAGTTGCAATGTCATCAGTAGATGAGGTTGTGGCCTTCTATTCCGGAGGTCGTGTTTTGTGTGTTTCAAAACTGGTACACAAAAAAACTACAGTACAAATATCTTTTCTTTAGGGGGACCACAGATGAGCTTTGAGGAACAACCTTGTCAAGGGAAGCTTAACAATAATTAATAATTTTTGGGGGAGAATTGCTCATTTAAAATGGCCACCACCATTAACGGAGATTGCCTTGGTATCACCTATTACAAATTAAATCAAAGCAGTGAAAAAACAGGAAAAATACAGCTTTCAAAAAACAAAGTAGGAAGCCGTCGATCAGTGTTACTGTCAGGGTAAAATATAGGACAAACCTATGCATTTGCACGCCCCAGGCGAGTGGATTTAACATCGTGGCGAGCTCCTATTGGCTCAGGCATCACACGTTTGGTACTACGTGTCGAGTAGATTTTTTTGTTGGGCGAGTAGATTTTTTTGGTGATTTGTCGACCACTATATATATATATATATATATATATATATATATATATATATAAAATTGGGAACAATTGCATCTGAAGAAATTGCATATTTATTGGTTCTCCCAGTAACCCTCAGGATAGGTTACAAACTCCTGTGATAGGCATTAGTCTGATTGTATGCTGAGCATTTTAATGGTATCTTGCCAAAGTGAACATTGTGGTTGGCAGTTGTAGAAACTGAGCAAGACCAGTTTTAATCTGAAGTAGCAGCAGTGTAAGGCAGTGGTGCGGCCATATAGTAGAATTTCTACCTAAATGAGCAAAGACCAGATGCGCACAGATTTCTCACGTGTAAGCGGGAACATAGGGAAGGAGAGACAATTATTTTTCTTGCAGTACTAGGACAGAACCAAGAAGTCAGCCCTGCTTTTTCCTCAGCATGGGAAATATTGGGTTCCTTGTTTTAAAAACAGATTCTGCGTGTGGAAGGACTTCACAGTGTACCGTTTGCTTTAATTCTGTCATTTGGTTTTGAAATCCGCAGACATCTCACTTCAGTGTAAAATGGAACGTGATAAAACACAAGTGAGATGCAAAGAAGCACTACTGCTTATAGATTATTATTGCTCATCCATACGGGTAGCCAATAATGCATATGGTCTCTATTTGCACGCTAACAAACATTGTTAAATTGAACGATGGCGGTTCTGTAACCACTAGGTCAGTGGAGCCGAGTACATGTTAACCAGTGTTAAAGAACAGGGAGCGCTAAGGCCTTTATATACTTTTGCAACACAAACCATCTTTCCTGACCCCCACTAAACAATGGCAGGACTGCACACAGTATTCCAGCACAAACTGCTTCTAACATGTGCGAGGGCGAAACAGCACGACGACACATCAACTTGTACAAATTAGAAAAAGCAACAGATTAAAAAAATAGGCTATGGATATAGTTTGACAGCCCCCGTTAAAAAAGACATCCAAGCAGAATTCTACTCACAGTGTACTAAGAAACATATTGAACCTTTCTCCATCTTGTTTTATTACTAAAGCTGAAGGGTACGGTTTCATGGAGCACCCTTTGCTGAACTGACAAGGTGTCATTATGTATTGGTAAAAGTCACTGGAAGTTCAGCACACCAGTAACGCAACTTTTCTTTTGCTGGTAATGATCTTGGGTCAGCACCTGGAAGTACCCACGTTGCTACATGTAGCAAAACTATGGTGAAAGTCCTACGTTTTCTTCAAGTGAAACAAAATGAAGGTGCATCTTTGCTCCGGAACAATGAAAGCTGCTTATGTCACCCCCCCACATGCTGCTTTAAAGAGCCCCCCACTGCAGGACCCCCTAGCAGTTGACATGTTTTGGCACACACCAGTGTCTCACAAATATAAATGTATCATACAAATTACAAGGAGGAAGGGAAGCATGTGTCAGTTGTAATAAAATGACACCTCTTTCCAGTGCCAATCCATCGGCTAAAATGACTATTAGAGGATGAAGTATTTCTTTAGAAAATTCCATTCATTCATTTTTTTTCCCCCTGCCCCAAAACAAAACTGTACAGGAGAGTACATGTGTATATCCAGGCTGGTTTTCGTAGGCAACCATAAGGACACACTGCTAGCTGGCAATGCTTTTGATATTCCTGTTTTCTCCTGATGATATCCTCGGGTAAAGATGATTGAACATCAGTTTACTAATCTATATTACAAATTTGGATACTCCGGAAGGTTTGCAATGGCACAGAGGTCTGTTCTTGTGCTGGGTTCACAGTGATGTCTCGTTGGTATGAGGTCTTGAGTTTTCTTCCTCTAGTAAGGCTATTCTCTGCTTCAACATCCGCACCTGGGTCTCATGCCTCTCCACCATGGCCATCATCTGCGACTCCAGTTTCTTCAGTTTATTTTGATGCTTTTTCTTTGCTTTCTCATACGCTGCCACAAGGTTACTGCTCGTAAACAAAAGGAGATAGTTAGCGCGTCGCTACTTATTTATTTACAGTGTAAGATGTTGGCTTATGTAGTGGCGATCATAAAGCGGTTACTCCCGCTCAGGAACAGACTGGGAGTGAGAGTACAAACACTGGGGTGTTCTAAATGTCAGACTTGGAACATGTAACTGTAAGAATCAGAGGTCCGAGGGTGGCAGCACTTTGTATAAGTGCCCTGAATGTATTACATGTGCACTGCACCTAACTCTCTTTGTAACTGTGGAATTACTTATCCCACCTACTCAGGATTTTTGTTTTAACATATAAATCGTATGTTGGCTCAGAGTTGTTATTCCTATTTAATGATGAGCCTTCCTTGAGTTATTACAGCTACAACCCAGTACCTAGCTACCAGGGTAATATATTATGCAGAGTACAATGAGTCTGCAAAGTTTTGCTGCATCTAAACATAAAATTCCATGGCAGATAAGTACCACTTGGCCCAACTATTCTGCCCATTGTGCTATTTTTTTTAAACTTTAGACCCCATTTGATTCTTGACTTTCTTTCATATTTAAGCAAGCCCTATGTATATCCAATACATTTTTTTAATTCCCTTGCTGTACCTTGCTCTACCACTTTTGGGAGGCTATTCCACAAATCTAACATCCTCTCCATGAAGACATAATTCCTCGCATTCCCACGTAGCCTGCCACCCTCCAGCAGTATCCCTCCTCTGCCTTCTAAGCTGTACTCTAATTTGTGTCCTTTTGTAGACGGTCTCCAGAACTGAACATAATACTCTAGGTGACATCTTGCCAATGATCTATAAAGTGGCATCCCCACCTCTCTTTCTGCTGCGAACACCTCTCCCTATACAAAGTAGCATCCTACTGGCTTTTCCTATTGCCTTATTACATTGCTTGACTACTTTAAAGTAATTTGAAATAATGACTCCCATGTGACTGACATAGTTCCATTAATCCTGTATTCTGTTTTTGGACTTTTGTGGCTCGTGCATGATTTTGAACTTTTTGCCATTAAATTGTATTTGCCACACTCGTTACTATTCCTCTCATTTACATAAATCATTAATCATTTAGTTTATCCCCATGGAGTCTCAGCCCTGTTGCAGATCTTAATGTCATCTGCAAAAAGGCATACTTTGCCTTCAAGATTTAATAAGGATATTAAAAAGCACTGGCCCCAGTATAGATCTCGGAGTACTCTACTGGCCACCTTCCCCTCCTCTCAATATACTGCATTTACTACAACACTCTGTTGTCTATCCTTAAACCGATACCTTATCCGTGCACCACCTTAGAATCTAATCAGCACTGGAAGTTGGTTATCAGTCTTCTATGTTGCACAAGACAACTAAGGCCCTCTTAAAATATCGCTGTGCTAAATCTAATGATTTGTCCTCGTGTATTGCCTTAGTCACCATCAAAATCAGATGAGATTAGTTAGAAATGACCTCTCTCCCTCAGCATTTCACCTTATACTTTTCCCAGTGGAGAGCACAAGGTGCAATGAATAGGTACAGTATGTGTTGCACATCAGGAAGTACCCTGTCAGGTGCACCGACAAATTTGCAGGACTGCAGACATTAAAATGTATACCTCGTTTCTGAAACAAAATATCGTACCAGGTACTGTATAGCAAGCCACGTGAAACTCCCTTGGTGAATAGTTTCTTGAGTTGTTGAAAGTGGAACAATGTTGTGACACATGGCTGCGCTATTTGTAATTTATCATTGAATTTTTTCGTCTTGTATATTGTTTTACATTTTATTTCTACATACGTGAATGTTCTTTTGTTAGTGTTAGTATGATTTTGTTGTTGTCTTTCAAGTTTCTCATACATATTCTAAAAATGACCGTAACATCTCACGGAAAGGATTGACAGATTGATAGCTATTTCACATCTCATAATAGTTATTATATTTTGTTTTCACATCTCATAATAGTTATTATATTTTGTTTAACTGAAACTTCTTTGCTGGCACCTATAGAGTTTTGATAGGAACAATCCTTTGTGTTGTAACAAAAGTCCATAACGGAAGTGTCGTCACTACTGGCAGAAGAGGCCATCAGTGGGGGGAGAGAGAGGAAAGACACTGACTGATACACACACACTCACATATACACACTGACAAACACACACGCTGACTGACACATACATATATACACACACACACTGACTGACGCACACACACACACACACCGACATACATATACATGCACACACACATACACACACAGCAGGAGCGAAAAGTCAAATGTTTTACTTCAAGTAGTGCTGGAGAATCGATTTTGCACTGGGAGTGAATGGTAGAGGAATTCTGACCATTGTGTATAAAAACAGCCACTTCTAATATTCTGTTGTGCACATTTTATAACCACTTTCTTCAATGCCAGACTGATGTATCTACACTTGGCTGCACCACTGTAAGTGTGCAGTCATGCATAAGAGGCTGTTGTGTCTTGCAGACCCTAGCATGAAGTGGTACTAAGCCATAAAACTCCCTACAGCCCATTCCTTAACATGTCTTATCACTGCTTAGCAAATACAACCATGAGTGCTTTGTTTAGAAGACAGCAAATAATAAACATGATCACTTTCTCACCCACAGAACCCATGCTACAGTAGGATATTCACATCTTTGGTGTTTGTTTCAAAGCCGAATATTTATAAAATGTAATGTATGTTGATATTCATGCCCACGTTAAACAAACATGACAAGGCTCTCGCATGGCACTGCACTCTTATTTCAAGTACTGTACCAACATTTTATTCTAACACAACACAATCGGCCGCAAAAGAGGGGTTTGCTGCACTTTCACTGGTGATGGTGACATCGCCACACAGGAAGAGGGAATAAAGCTTCTTTACATAGCACACACAAAGAATAGCATACTAAAAGCATATTGTGATTTTATAATAAAAGTGTTCACGGGTAACAAGAACTGATGACATGAGAGAAGAATGAATGGTGAATCGGAGTGCAGGAGAAATGAACCAGCACAAACGGTTTACCTGTTTGCTCTCTTCAAGTCATTGACAAACTCTGCTGATTGCTGGTGTCTGACCTCACTGCTCTTTGTGAGTCTCTCTAAGGCGCTCACTAATTCCTGAGCTCGGGACTTCAGCTTCTTCTCCCTGTGACATGAAACAAAAAGAGCGTATCAGTAATTGGGCTGAGGTTGTGAACAGCCGGGTTGTGTGTTTCCTGAAAACAGCATATATCACAAATACAGAGAAGGGGCCTCGTGGTAAAGGCATTGCCTTAAAAGTGTACACAGACAAAGACACAGTGCCTGCTCCTTTATTTGCACACTAAATAAATACAACAAGAGACAGGGGGTGCCCAATGCTACATCCCATTGACAAAACATATATGATGAAAAGTATAAAGTAAAATACTTCAATAATAATAATAATATTAAATACTTGGTTATTTGGTTAACCCTTTGGCCAAAGCGTCATAAGCCTGCATACCAACGTATAAATACAAAATAAATAAATACAAGGCTGGACAGCTCTATATAAAAGTAAATCACTACGTCCACAAAAAACAAACCTCTAACATGAGAGAGACACGCAGAAAACGTCTGGTTAAAAATCACACTAACAATTTGTTGTTTTCTTTGTTTAACCCGGTACATATTGTACACAGGCACACTTCACACACTACATTGCTGGCCTTTCTGCAGTGATGGAGTTATGTCAAACAAAGTTTTCCTG
Organism: Ascaphus truei; assembly: GCF_040206685.1. Lineage (NCBI taxonomy): Eukaryota > Metazoa > Chordata > Amphibia > Anura > Ascaphidae > Ascaphus > Ascaphus truei. The sequence continues at coordinate 224,413,559 of NC_134483.1, read as the reverse complement.
AGTTTATATACAAATGAGTTGGGTATACCAGCATATTTTCCAGTAGTTTCCCTTAATGGCTATAATCTATAGCAGGGGTGCGCAATCTTTTTCCCCTGCGCCCCCCCTGCCGGCTCAACCCCGCTCCTCGCCTTGGCTCCGGCGGTCTGACGTCACGTGGCCATGGCAACGCATGGCCAGAAGCCGGCTGAGCCAGGGTAAGTGAAGTTACAGAGGCCTTCGCCACTCCCCCCGGCATCCAATTGAATTGCCTTCGGGAAGCGCGCAGGGCCTCTGTAACTGCCACACCCCCTGCAGAGAATCTCGCACCCCTGATCTATAGGATGTCAGCTTTCAGAACAACTCAAAAACACTGTATGGGCAATTGTTGTACTTTGAGAAAAAGCATACTTCACTTTCTCACCAGTAGGTGGCAGTGTTTCCTTATTAATCTCAACTGTGCCGGAAAAAAATATTTAAAGAAAGTATATATATATATATATATATATATATATATATATATATATATATATATTTTTTTTTTTAAACTAAATTAAAGCTATTATCTAGAGCTGAACCTCGCTATCTTTAGCTTCAGGAATCCTCATGTCCCGAGATACCTATTGTTTTAATTGGATGTGTTTCAACTGCAATTCAGGTCAATCAAAATAGCCCCAAATCCTGATAATGTGATATTCAGCATCAAAGGAGTTACCAGGCTGGTGACAAAAAACACAAAGATGGATCAACGATTCTCTGCAAGAAGAAGTATGCACACACACCTCTCCAAATCTAAATATAGAGAGAGAGAGAGGTGTGTGTGTGTGTGTGTGTGTGTGTGTGTGTGTGTGTGTGTGTGTGTGTGTGTGTGTGTGTGTGTGTGTGTGTGTGTGTGTGTGTGTGTGTGTGTGTGTGTGTGTGTGTGTGTGTGTGTGTGTGTGTGTGTGTATCGATATATAAAAAAATATTCCTTAATTCACAGAAATGTTAATTCTGCATAGATTCTTAAAAACAAAATCATATATTATTCAAATCAGTTCACAGCATAAAGCATACCATACAACTTTAGATAAAAAGCAGAAAAGTACACGAAGGTTACATGGTTTTGGAAACTCACTATAGCAACCATTTACAAACTCACATCCCCTTCCTCTTCTGAAACAGGCTCTGGCCCTTTTTGAACCCTGCCCTCTCTCTAGCAGTGCACCAATTGTATCTAGTGACTGTCTGGTCACATGATCTTCCCCACAGAACGTTGCATCTTTGGTCCTCTTCTGCTGCACTGACAGACATTTAGTAAACCCCTGAGCCGAATCTTCGCCGATCGATTATAGGAGAAGAGATCGATTGGCAACTTAGCTAATTGCTTATATTAAAGGAAAATAAAATAATAAAAATAACAAACGGCAGCTTGGACTGCTGCTTTATGGTGCGGGGGTTTGCTGCTTTAAGTGTGCACAAATATTCACATCAATATTTAGCCAAAACAGAAACTAGTGGAGGATTTCACGGCACAATATATCAGCGTAATGAAATTCATTCATGTGCTGCGTGGAGCTGTCGCTTTTTCTGATGGAAATCTGCTCATGTCTAAGATGCACTTGGCATCCCAGACTGGCCTTCATTTGCAGTAATTGCATAGGTTGGCCAGAGCCCTCGGTGAACAAGCAGCCAACTGTTCCAGCGACAGGCAAACCCTACCAAGCTTCTACACGCAAAGCCCAGCTTACATGCTCAAAATATTGCATATCATCTACATGTCACTGTATTTCATTTCCCATTGTACCAAGTTGTGCAATATATTATTGCCTTTTAAATAAGACATTTTCTGTTGTATCCTCTCACTTTCACTTGTATTTTCTACGTTTCTTTTTCATGCATTAGCACCCGAACAGATTTCCGCTTCTATTTTTTTTAAATGCAACTAAAATTGAGGATGGCAGGAATTCCCGCTCAGCCATGTAATTATTCTGAAAAATATGTGATCTAGGCTTTTTTTTTGATGATTGCAAGACATCATGTTTTCCTATTTTTAGAGTGCTTAGATTTGCCGTGGGTGTCTTCGTACGAATATTATAAGGGAAGCCCTTCAAAGAAAATACAGTAACACACTCTGAAGGACGCTAGCAGTGAAGGGGTTAAAAACCAGTATGATAAAATGCAGGGAAAGATATTGAAGACGGAGACTCGGAGTATAACTAAGTGAGAAGACCGGAAGGAAATCCAGAAGCAGGAAGAAACTGGAGAGCACAGCAGCACCCAAAAAAAAAAATCTGGGGCTTAGGCAGTAAGTATGATTTCAAAATAACTTTTATTCTTAGGCAGACATCATGGTGGTAACAAGCAACCTCCAACGCGTTTCGCGCTGAAAAACATTTTCTTTTATATATTCACCCATATATATTCATATAGGGTGAGTGTTGTTTTCACTTCCAAGGGGACCCTCAAGGGCTACAATGCACAGCGGTACTGAAGCACCCTGTGCAAAGTACAGGCCTGCAACAGTTCGTACACAGAGCTCCCACGGTGTGCCAGCACCATCACAAAGGCAATATACACAGGGTTGGGTGGCTAACGCATCAATGACACTGACTTACATCTGTGTAGCGCTATTGGGAACTGTATTTGATTATATGTTATATGTGGTGATCTTCTGCTGAGGATCACAAGTTGCCCCAGCTATGAAGGGAACAGGCTGATGATAGTATGCCCATTGCCTCACAGCTCTGCACAGTGTGCTGTCTCTCAGCCCCTCCATGAAGTTCCCACTCAGCAGTCTTTATCCTGCCCAAGTCCCTGAAAGCCTCCCGCAGACACAGTGCATACCCCCTCATGCTCTTTCCATCATACTGCTCATGGCAGTAGAAGGCAGCTCTGGGTTGGATCAGTGGCCTAATCTCCCCATACAGGGGCTGGAGATGCGGTAGCACCTGTCTGTGGGTCTCTCTCTCTCCACATGGGGCAGCACCAGGATCCCTGCAAACTTCTCTCTGCAGGAACATAAGTACACATCTCCCTACAGGGGCTCTGGGACCCGGGATATATGCGGAGCATCCTCTGCAGATCATCCTCTCACTCATCAGCTAGAGGATGACCCCGAGAATTTGTGGAGTGTTGGGATAACAAGCCCTAATCTACAGACCTGATCTCCATACTGTCTGCTCCTCTATGGCTGCCCTAAGCTCAACCCTGTTCAACTAGTGCCAAATGTAACAAGTATATGGCCGAGAAACTACCCATAGCTACAGAACAAAATAAATACCTACAGAAAATAAATATATACATGTATCACTAATGCACACACAACTGAAGTTCCTAACACTAACCCTATACCCTTATCACTAACACTTATTTTACAAGCTAACTCTATTACTAACTAACCCTGTCTCTCTCTTTCTCGGACATTAACCATTTCAATTCAACTGTTTCATCATGAAGAGCTTGTCATTAATACTTGTGATGTCACACAGAGCAAGTCCTCCTTTCTTAGGCCTGGGACAGTGTAGTGAAGAGCGCTGGGCAGCGCTGACGCTCATGCTCTCCTGCTCAAGCAGGAGATTTTTCGTGTCCCTGCATGAGCGTCAGCGAGCGCGCTTGTGTGCCGGGTGGGAGGCGGGGCTAGGCGCCACGTCGCCGACGTCACCCACTGCCATTGGCTTCTGGCAGTCACGTGACCGGCCCTGCGCGGCAAAATTTAAACTTGCCTGTCTCCTGCATTTCCACACGCCTCCGCACGCCTGCAGAAGCGTGCAGAAGCGCCGTCTAAAGCCGCACTGATAGGGATAATGTTTCCCCTCAGCGCGCCTCAGCACAGTCTTTTTGACCATGTCCGAGGCCTTACATTGGCGGGGCAACATGTATGAGAAATCAGGAATCAAGAATTAATGTATAATGTACAATTATCTTGTAATCCATGAACTGCTTAAGAGGTATGGTACAAAGCAGTGGCATCATTGTTACTGACGGTTTCTGTACATAACTGAAATATTACATGTGTTGTGTGTGTAAATGAATGTGCAAGCTGAGCTGCCTCGGAACTGATGGTAAATATAGCATCTTAAAGATCTACTTTGTCTGAAAGGCTTGTGTGTTTTCATGACGACTGTTTCAGGAACCGAGTGTTCAATGTGTGAAATGATTATGTGTGAGGGGAAGAAATAAGAAAGTGCTTTGACAGTGCAGAATATTTTAAATGGCACAGATACCACCAACCGAGAAGTGAGGGGAGGAAAATATATTTATTGGTGCGCTGCATAAGGATCTTTTCAATATGCTGTGAAACGCGTCTCCCGGGGCAAGAAAGAGTTCCATTTATTTGAATGGGGTTTAAATCTTCCCAAGCACAGGAAAGATGGCATCCAGAATACGGAATAGGGACCTCAGTACAGTATCGCGATACACTTCCTCCATCTTGGAGACTAAAGTAGAGAAAAGTGGGCAAGGCTTTGATGTTGGAGAAGGCATGCTGGTGACATCATCACAATGTTATTACATCATGAGATCCATTGAAACATCTCCTCCATCTGACTTGCCAACGTCCCACCGAGTAGCGCTAATCTAACAGATGTTCTCATTTCACTTGAGAGCAACATTTCTTTTCTTCTCATTGCATTATCTCACACAAATAGTAGAACATAATATCTCATGAAAGGATGCTTTCTGATTACTCTATCTTTCTTGTGTTATCAGATTACTCAGCTGTCTCCAAAACATGCCCTGTTCAGCACACAAGAGCGCTGAAATCAAAGCTTCTAATCAAAGCACAACAAAAAGAATGTTTGTCCACTTAAAGATGCCAAAGAATAAAATTAAAAAAATGTTTAAAAAGTACATTTATAGTTCTAAAAAAGAAGTTTAGGCAGTGAAAAGATTCCGCTTATGAAAGAAATGGGTCCGAGTCTGGTTTCTGCTCACCTTCTGAGTGCACTGGTTAGTTCTGTAGCGAGTTCACTGTCATTGTAGGTTCTCAGATCCGACAAAGTCAATGCTGATCCTTCTGTGGAATCCTAAGGGACAAAACACAATTCAGTTGCACGGCAATAAATCATGTTTAAAAAAAAAAAAAAGCCACCAGATCATTTCCATAATGCAATAGACATTCATATATAATAAAACATCCTAGATATCAAAAGTAGGAGTGTCAGAATTATCAACCAGTAATGGGAAGGCCTCAGCAGTTAATGGTGCATATTACTGTACATTTCATTTCAAGTAAAGCTCCACCCCAACACGGTAAAATGACCTTAGAACTCAGAAATAAGAAAGGGAAGTTTTGAACGCAATTACTTTTTAGCACATTCAGTGCGGGAGTTGTCTGCAATTCATTTTGAAACTGAAACCCTTAACTAGAAAACACCAGATTTGAAGCATTTTGTTTAGTCTTGTGACTTTGGAACATATTTAGGAGAAACGCTTTGCTTGTATGGGTACGTAGCTCTACATTGATGTATGCCACCAATACACGTGGGTACCATCTGTAATACGATGCAGTGGCTTCTAATTCTGCTTTTTGGTGCATGGTCTATAAAACATGAGCACATAAATTACACATTAAATGCCATGCAAGTTCTCTTTTCAAAAGGACCAGAGATCTTAAAGCTGCAATTCAAGCTGTCGTTTAAAAAAAAAAAAAAAAAAGTTAATATTTTTTTATGCAATATGTGCATCAATACAATCTACACATTGACAAGTGATTAGCTAAGTTGCTGATTGATCCGTTCTCCTGTAATCGATCGCTGAAGATTCGGCTCGGGGGGTCATTAAATGCATCGTGGGTCGCACTGACAACCAAAGTTCTGTGAGGAAGATCATGTGACCAGGCAGGCACTAGATTCGATTGGTTCACAGCTAGAGAGGGCAGGGCTCAAAAAGGTGATGCTGTATCAGAAGGGGAGGGGGATGTGACTTTGAAGATGGTTGTTATAGGAACAAAAATGCTTGTTACATTAGAATACATGAAAAATGTCTTAAACATGTATTTTTTTTTTTTTTTTTTTTTTTAATGCTAGAAGTATTTTCTCACAGTACAGAACTGATTTATTAAAAACAAAAACAAAAAAAAAAAAAAAAAAACATACACACCACGTAGGATATTGCTTGAACTGCAGCTTTAACCAGGTTGCACAATGTGGGGAATAATTCACAAAATAAACGATCCTAACTCCCTCAATGAGATCTAGACTCCCTGCTTCAAAGTCAGAGCCACTGTTTTCAGTCAGTCCCTTTACTCACTGAGCCAGTCCTTCATGGGTTAAGGCTAGGGCAGTGGTGCTCAACTCCAGTCCTCAATCCCCCCCACATATCCCCTCAACAGGTCAGGTTTTCAGGATATCCCAGCTTCAGCACAGGTGGCTCAATGAGAGGCTCAGTCGATTGAGCCATCTATCCTGAAGCAGCGACTAATTCAGCCACCTGTGCTGAAGCAGGGACTGATGGATGGGAACGGCGAGGTCCTCCAGAGCAGGACCGTACTGTTTTCAGCTTTGAGGACTCCCTGGTTCCTGAGACACTTATCGGTCATGTTCACAGGTTCATATCTGTGGGAAAAGAAATGGCTGGCAAATCTCCGGGGCCAAGCCACATCACCACCGGAGGCCCCTTACCATTGGGACGGCCTTTCAAATCTCAAGAAAAACCAGCAAGTAATACCGGTAACTTCTCCAGTAAGTATCAATATGCCCCAATGTTCCCATTCAGAACACGTTGCAATATAAAGCAAAACTAAGCACTTCCAACAGTTTGAAGCCGTTACCCGAAAAAACACAGACACCCAAAAGAGTCCGGTGTCAGCATTGAGTACAGAACGACAATCTGTATTGCAAACGTGCCCACCAAGCTACACTACATTGTGAAGAAGTCGAGGAGTACGGAGAATAAAACCACAGGGATTTAAACTCCCACAATGCTCATTTAAATTGCTAACCATCCATGTGGCTGCGTTTCTCACTGTTTTCCATGGATGGATTTTAACGATTTGCTCAAAATCCTTACATGTGTATGAAATCTACGGATTTGTTTGCCATCGAATTACTCGCTAAGTTCTCTCCCAGATGTCAGCGACATCTGTAGATAATCTGCAGGGATACAAGTGCATACATTTGTCCCATTGTGTTTGCAATTGGATATATTCCTCCATCTGCGTTTTTGTTGTTGACGTTAAAACGGAACCGAGGATGCGTGCACTTGGGATTCTGGGTCCTAAAACGGGAGAATCCCCCATTCTATAGCGGAGTGCCAAACCTGCGTGGCTTTAAGAAAATTATTTTATTACCCTGGTCCGCAGATGTGGAAATGAGATTGTAAGCTTTTCACAGAACAGATGAATTAGTGTTGGGCGCTATGTAAAAATAAAATGTTTATATTGCATGGATGACCTGATGTGAGCTCTGCCATGTGATTAGTGAAATATTTCGTCACTCCCAACCTTGCCCAGCTTGTCCTTGCTGCTGCTGCTGGTTGAGCTTAGAGACCTCATTCTCTGCTCCTTCTGCTCCTCCACTTCGGACTTGAGGTGCTCAATGTGCACCAGGTATGCCTGTTCCTGAGCGTCGCGGGTGCTGAGCTTCAGCTCCAGTGCTTTCTTCTCCTTCTCTATCAGGTACAACTGGGCCTTGAGCTCAGCCATTTCCTCCTATCACAGAAGGACACACGTGAGACGCGCCGGGCATCGTTAATTCACGCCAGTAAACAACGGCACACGGGAGCACTAACTGCACATGCTAGAGTCTCTTGGAAATAATATATATAACGATTACGAATCTATCTCTACAGTGATCTATACTAAACCCCAAATAATTATTACTCTGAAAGAAAAACTACCGCCTCTTTTTACATTATAAATATAGTAACTAAAAATAGCGCTTCTAATGCAGCCAGGGATTCTGGGTAATGACAAGCAAATAAGCACACTGTCACTTTTTACTTCTGATCCATTTTAACATGGACCCCTATAAGCGTATGCCTCCTGCATTACACAGCTTTTCAGCACAGTCTGGGTTAAAGAAGTGCACAGCCAGTAAACCTACTCACAGACAGCTATTTCGACTATTTCAGTCTCACCAGTGTGAGGTTAGTTGCCGACTATGCAAAGTGAACCTGGTATGTGGGTTTTAGCCAGACATTCAAAAAGTTATGTTGGGTAAAAAAGTGTCAGAAATCCTCCACCGTACAGTAAATAAAAATATCACTTGTGGTGCAGCATTTGCATGTCTCAGATAGGCCTGCAACCCTGTCGTTCCTCATTCTCGCTTAGCAAACAGTGCGTCCACTACCGCCAAGGATTCTGGGTAATGACATGAGCACAGTGTGTCACCCCTTACTTCTTACCCATTTTAACATTTATATTTGGGAAATGTATGTTTTATTTATATAGACATATGTAAAAACATCTGGTAGTTTTTCCTTTAGAGTAGAGTAATAATTAATCAAATACAGGTCACTATAGAGATTTATTTTGGAAGTATTTCTTTAATACTGTATGTGTCAGTGACTGTTGACAATAATACTGTTATATCTATGCCTTCATGAGAGAGAGAAGAGAGAGAGGGACAGAGTGAGAGAGAGGGAGAGAGAAGAGAGTGAGAAGAGAGAGAGAGAGAAGAGAGAGAGAGAGAAGAGAGAAGAAAGAGATAGAGAGAGAAGAGAGGGAGAGAGAGAAGAGAGAGAGTGAGAAAAGAGAGAGAGATGGAGAGAGAAAAAAAAAGAGAGAGGGGAGAGAGAGAGCGAGCATGTCCCCTGGCTATTGTCATGGTGCCAGTCACAGGATACCTTTTGGACCTTCAACTAAAAGGCTAAGAAACATGTAAACAAATGTTAAACAATGCAAGTAAGGATGTAAAGTATCTAAGCATATCCTCCAATATACCATGCTAAGTGGCTCTGCTGCTTTAACAATGCAAATACTTCACTTTTATTTCCAAAACCATTCACTGCAGCTGGATCAATGTTTCTGTAGCAGTTGTGATCATCCGGGCTCGCGGACATAACCGCTTTTAAAGCATTGTCTGAGTCTTTATTTTCTTTTTCTGTTTTATATATGCCGAATTAAATGCCAGCCTCGGAGGGCGAAGCAAAGGCATTTATTAAATGCTATTCAATAAATATCAATTGCAACATATGCCAAAAAACGAAAGGCCTACTGGAGAAGAAAGGCTCGCTAAACAAATGAGACAAACAGCTGTGTTTAGGAAACATCACAGCTGCCGTAAATGTGCAGTGGTTGTTACAGAGACGGAGTGGAATACAACACATTGCAATGCATTGTGGCCTCAATGAGCGCTGCAAGGGTTAAAAAAACTATCCAGGATTAAGATATTACCGTGCACCCCACAACTGGAACAGTCTACCGGAGACTCTCTTAGCCGCCACCAGTCTAAGTTCTTTCAAAACTAACGCTGTCTCACATTTTAATCAGGTCTGTGAACTGTTATATACGCCTAATATATATATTATCTTTAACTGTGCATGCAATGTCTTGTATATAATGTATAACCTTACTTATGTAACCATGTATCTGTCATCATAACTGTGTCCAGGACATACTTGAAAACGAGAGGTAACGCTCAATGTATTACTTCCTGGTAAAACATTTTTTATAAATAAATAAAAAGTGTGTAATCTGTAGCCAAACAATGTCACAGTCAAACATATTTCCACAGTCATTTCTGAAACCCACTGAACTCCCTGCCCTTGAAGTCTTCATATACACAAGTGAAGTGTGACAAGAAGAGAAAAGCAACGTTGCTCTAAAGAGAAGGTGTCTCCGGGCGACGTGGACTGGATCCAAGAGATGGTTTCATACTTATTGGTGCTGGGATTGGCGAGACTAAAATGTCAACCGCCAAGTAAATTCTGCAGTCAAGTTAATCCGTAGGGTCGATGGCCATGGTATATAATATGTACTCCTTACTGTACTTCCAGTGCCATCTGCACTATTGATTGGCTCATGTTGCTGCCAGCCATCTTTAATGATGGTGAGTGCACTATAGATAAATGTTGAAATATTCCTCTATGCCTACATGCTGACATCTGTAAAAAGGGAGGTCAGCAGGGGATGAAAATGTTCAGAGCAATCTTCAGGATGCACACAATATCCTTTCGACATTCTCTAATCTTTTTTATCCTCAACCAGCTTCAATTGTAACTACAGTACTGCTAGAGTCTTAAACAAAGAAGTGACAGGTTGAGAATGATGGTTTACAATTCAAGTAAAGATAAGGAGTGGAGCCAGTGGTCAACATTTCAAACTAGTGCTACTGTGCTCTAAGTTAGGAGATTTCAACTTATTTCAAGGTATTAGAGCAGTACAATAATGTTTATTACATGGTTATTATATTACAATTGAAAGGAAATCTACGTTTAACCCGTTTACAGAAACATAAATGCCGGCACTAAGTTCCAGTTGGTTCCAACACGCTATCCCTGATCATAACACCGCAATGTGTTTCTGCGAGGAACCATTATTTTATTCAATGCGTAATTATTTCGAAGAAGCAGGAAAAGTCACTTTGACTATAATAACTAAAATAACTACAAGCAATCCAAGACTAATTAAATCCAAGACCAATTAAATCCGGAGCATGGGTGATTAATTTACAAATGTTTTTAATTCACATAAGCTATTTTTAATGCTTTAATACCGCTCCAAGAGAACGTGAAGTGTAGAACAAGGTTGAGGATGAACAGCAAGATGATTAACTAGGAAATCTCTAGACAGAAAAATATTGACAGATGTTAAGAGACCTTTCCTAAACTCTTCCCAGTAACACTGAGCCTACAGCAGCGCAGGGTCCACAGTGCACAGGAAGCTTGTAATGTCTGAGACCACGTCTCCTGCACTACACAGTTGTATGAAGAGGCACATTTGTCTTGACATGCTTTACTAAAAGAACATTTCTTACAATGCAATTGCCCAAAATGAATGCATTCAATCATGCAGCAGTTTCTCCAATGTGTTTAATATGTATTTACGTTATTTCATATTGTGACTATCTCGGCTCTCCCGCAGGCTTTATAAATAAAACACCCATACCACAGAAGGACTAGAATGAAACAGTGCTGTTTCGGGCCCTGTGTAAGGTACTAGGGCATTTGCAAACTGCTTGTTGATTAGATATGTTTTGACAATCACTATGAAATGTTTTGGCAAGGAAACCAGAGGAAATGCCTTTTTTTAATGTGTGCTGGAAAGCCCTTTAAACTTAAAAGCAAATGTCCTAAAAGTACGCCTCTATAATCCTAATATTGAGGAGTGCTGTTTGTAGCTGTATTTTGTGTTTGCCCCGAATTAAGAAGCTTGGGTATATAGCGTCATATCTGTAATCATTCTGCAAAGGTTTTACCTTTATGTGGATTGATTTCCAAAAGTGGTGATGAATTTAAGAACAATCTGGGTCATTTGGGTGACAGTGATCATAACATGGTCTCATAAAATAAATTATCAAAAACCATGTTACTTGGGTTCAACAAAGACTTTAGACTTTAGAAAGGCAGATCTACAAAGAATAAATTGGGGTGTTTTTTGCAGGGAAAATGTGAAAGATAAATGGGCAGTCTTTAAAACATTGTTAGAAAAGCACACTTATCAGTATAAACCCTTGGGTAATAAATATAAAAGAAACAATTTTAAATCAATGTGCTAAATAAACAGATAGGGAAGGAAATGGAAAAGAAGAGGCAGGCGTTTAGATTCTTTAAGTCAGAACGGACGGAGGCGTCGTATAAAGAATGTAACAAAAATTGCAAAAGGGCAATCAAATTAGCAAAAATGGATAATGAAAAAATGAAAAAAGGATTGAAATAGAAAGAACAACCCTAAAAAAATCTTTAAGTACCTTAATAACAACAAAAAAATAAGAAAAGAAAATATAGGACCCTTTCAGTGTGAGATGGGCAGGCAAAATTAAAGGAAATAAGGCATCTGGCCCCGATGGCATACATCCAAGAGTTCTTAAGGAGTTAAGTTCAGTAATATGAAAAAGGGTGGTGTGGAAAAAGCGCTTAAAATAAATTAATTGGTAGTGAGACCTATTTAGGAATATTAACCCCTAATGTGGGCTAGGCTGCCTGGCACAAAACTGATTGACACAATCAGGATAAACAGTATAAACAAAAAAGGAAAAACCGGCGCCTTACAAGTCCATATATGTGAATCTTTAAAGTCCAATTACGGTGAGAAGTGTCCAGGGGAAGTGACGCGCAAGCGCACGAAACGCGTAGGGTCAAAGTTCAAAGCTATACTTGACGGGACTGACGTGAGCAGCGCGACAGGCTTGTATCTCACGACCAAGCAGGAAAAGGCTTCTACCTAAAGGCTTCTACCTCCCCCTAGTGTCGGAGCATCCGTCCTAGGCATGCGGGACAGCACGGGAGTGCATCTACAAACACTCCAGTGTACCGGAGGACAAGCTGACACCTCCCTGCGGTTGAATACTTGTGCCTGTATACGTCATCCATCTTGTGAGTAGGGTCCTGGTTTTAACACACCGGACCAGCGATCTCACTGTCACCCGTACTTTAGCAATGTTATTGTTTTTTATTGTATTAAATTAGCTTTTTTATAATTTCAGCCTTGCTATCATCTGTCTTATCTGTCAGTGTTTTATGTGGTTTTGTCTGTCTTGTTAGTCATCTGTCAGTATCTATTGTATGTAGTGTCAGTTTTACGTGATTTTGCCAGCATTATTGCACTATGATTTTTTTCTGTGTTTGATCCACATATCACGGAACGCACGGCCATATCATCACTCAATCACTTGGAAGCACAGGATTAGAAGAGTTCTGGACACTTCTCACCATAATTGGACTTTAAAGATTCACATATATGGACTTGTAAGGCGCCGGTTTTTCCTTTTTTGTTTACGTTCAGTAACAGCCAAACCATTACATTTAATATTCAAGGAATCCATTTCCACAGGCTCAGTACCACAAGATTGGAGTAAAGCAGATGTGGTGCCTATATTTAAAAAGGGAGCTAGATCACAAACGGAAAATTACAGACCTGCAAACCTGACATCAATAATGGGGAAGCTACTTGATGGTTTAGTACGTGATAATATTCAGGATTACCTAATGGAAAACAAAATAATTACTAATAGTCAGCATGGATTTAGGAAGGATAGATCATGCCAAACTAACCTCATTAGTTTCTTTGAGGAGGTAAGTAGGAATTTAGACCAGGGTAATGCAGTTGTTTTGTGGTCTGCTTAGATTTTGCAAAGGCTTTTAATACGGTTCCACAAAAGAGGTTGGTGTACAAAATAAAGCATATTGGACTCGGTAAAGATATTTGCACCTGGATTGAAAACTGGTTGAAGGACAGACAACAGAGAGTTGTAATAAATGGAACATTTTCAGATTGGACTAAAGTCTTGAGTGGAGTACCTCAAGAATCGGTACTGGGACCCCTGCTTTTTAACTTGCTTATGAATGAACTTGAGGTTGGCATAGAGAGCAAAGTCACCATATTTGCTGATGACACTAAATTGTGTAAGCTAGTAGAATCAGAGCAGGATGTAATATCTCTCCAGAAGGACTTGAATAGACTGGATTCTTGGGCAGGTGAGGTTTAATACAGATAAATGTAAGTTTATGCATTTGGGAAACAAAAATAAACGGGCAACTTACAAATTAAATGGGGTTAAATTAGGAGAATCCTTGATGGAGAAGGATTTGGGAGTGATTGTATACAGCAGGCTTAGCAATAGTGCCCAAAGTCATGCAGTAGCTGCAAAGGCAAACAAGATCTTATCTTGCATTAAACGGTCAATGGATAGAAGGCAAGTAAACATAATTTTTCCCCTTTATAAAGCATTTGTAAGACTACACCTTCAACATGGAGTACAATTTTGGGCTGCACTCTATATAAAAGACATTATGGAACTAAAGAGAGTGCAGAGAAGAGCCACCAAATTAATAAAGGGGATCTATAATCTGATTTATGAGGAGAGGCTAGCTAAATTAGATTTGTTTAAATTAGAAGAGGCGTCTAAGAGGGGATACGATAACTATACAAATATATTCAGGGATATATTCAGGAGCTCTCAAAAGAACTATTTCATCCCAAGGGAAGTACAAAGGACTCGGGAGCATCCATTTAGGTTGGAGGAAAGGAGATTTCACCAGCAACAAAGGAAAGGGTTCTTTACATTAAGGGCAGTTAAAATGTGGTATTCATTACCCATGGAGACTGTGATGGCAGATACAATAGATTTGTTCAAAAAAGGTTGGACATCTTTTTAGAAAGGAAAGGTATACAGGGATATACCAAATAAGTAAACATGGGAAGGATGTTGATCCAGGGAGTAATCCAATTGCCATTATTTGGAGTCAGGAAGGAATTTATTTTTCCCCTTAGGAGACATCATTAGATGATGTGTCACTGGGGTTTTTGTTTGCCTTCCTCTGGATCAATATACTGTAAGTGCAGATATAGGATAAAGTATCTGTTGTCTAAATTTAGCATAGGTTGAAATTGATGGATGCACGTCTTTTTTTCAAACTCATCTACTATGTAACTATGTAATTATTCCACTGGCGAAACAGCACAGCAGAAGCTGCCTTGCAGCAGGGATACTTCTAAATAATGCCGTGTTACTGCCTCACACAGTCAGCAGTCACATTTGCATCGGGGATATGGTGTCGTAACTGACAAATAGATCCTCTCTCTAGAGCTTTGAGTTTCCAGTAAGATGTGACAGTCCATCATCATATTGATTGAGCAGCTTAATGCAGCATTGTGAGTTTTCAATAACGCGATGAGAGAGCACGCTCATACATAAAATACACTAAGTCTATGTATATATAAATACGATAGGAGCTATGTATCAAGCTCCTGAAGTGTGCATGGACAACACTTTATTATTATTTTGTGTCTATGTGTCAAATGGAAGAGACATATTAATCATGTCTTGTATTTGACACAGATTTATTAGCCAGACTAGTATTCTTCACTTCAATACTGGCAGAGAGTTTGGATACAGAAGGGAGAGAAATGATACCAAGAGATGCTGGAATGGATTTATCCCATTATGTGTGTATGTACAGTATGTATGTGTGTCTATTTACAGTATATAGCTCCATTAATTTACATAGCGCTTCACAGCAGTAATACATGTGACAATCATATAAATAACACACAAAGGGGTGATGTGCTTCATACATAAAATTAACATTTAGGAAAAGAAGTCCCTGCTCCGAAGAGCTTACAATCTAATTGGTTGGTAGAAAGAACGTACAGAGACAGTAGGAGGGCGTTCTGGTAAGTGCATCTGCAGGGGGCCAAGGTTAATGTATGATGTGTTAATTATCAGCCATGGAGCTACTCATATGCTTCTTTAAGTAGGGTGTGTTTTAAGGTTGGTCTTAAAGGTGGATAGAGAGGGTGCTAGTCGGATATTGAGGGGAAGGGCATTCCAGAGGTGCGGGGCAGTCAGTGAGAAAGGTTTAAGGCGGGAGAGGGCTTTAGATACAAAAATGGGTAGAGCGAAGAAATCCTTGAGCAGAACGCAAGAGTCAGGATGCTGCATAGCGAGAAATTAGGACTGAGATGTAGGGAGGAGCAGAAGAGTGTAAAGCTTTAAAAGTGAGGAGGAGAATTGAGTGTGTGATACTGGATTTGATAGGAAGCCAGGAGAGGGATTTCAGCAGGAAAGATGCCGATACAGATTTAGGAAAGAGCAGAGTGATTCTGGCAGCAGCATTTAGGATAGGTTGTAGGGGAGAGGCAGGAATGTCAGACAGCAGGAGGTTACAGTAGTGGAGACGGAAGAAAATGAGTGTCTGTGTCAGAGTTTTTGCAGTCGAGCAACAGAGGAAAGGGCGTATAGTGATAATATTGCCGAGGAAAAAACAACAGTTTTTTTGCTACCTTTTGCATGCGAGAAGAGAATGTGAGAGAGGAGTCGAGTGTGACCCCTAGGCAGCGTGCTTGGTCTACTGGCTGAATGTTAGTACTTCCAACAGTACTGTGGAAGGCGGTAGTAGGGCCAGGTGTGGGAGGAAGTATGAGGAGCTCTGTTTTTGCCATGTTAAGTTAAAGTCGGCAGAGGGCCATCCAGGATGATATAGCAGAGAGATAGTCAGAAACTTTAGACTGTACACCAGGTGTAAAGTCAGGGGTTGAAAGGTAAATTTGTGTGTCATCAGCATAGATGTGATATTTGAACCCAAGAGATGTGATTAGGTCACCTAGAGAGAGTGTGTAAATAGAAAAGAGAAGGAATCCAAGGACAGAGCCCTGGGGTACCCGCACAGAGAGATCAAAAGAGGAGGAGGAGGTGTTAGTAGAAGAGACACTGAAAGTACAATGGGAGAGATAAGAGGAGATCCAGGATATAGCTTTGTTATGAATGCCAAGAGTATAGCAAATGTGAAGGAGAAGAGGGTAGTCCACAGTATCCAATGCTGCAGAGAGGTCGAGGAATATGAGCAGAGTGTAAAGTGTGTCAAGTAGTTCTGTCAGTAATAATACCTCCTATTGCTAAATGTAACTGCTCCTCATATCTCACAATGATACAAGCCAGGCAAAATCTCTCAACACAGACACAAAGAGTTGTATGCTTAAAACGCAGCACTTTACTGCAGAACGATACACATTAAATAGACCAATATCAGGGGAAAGGGTAGAGGAATAACCAGGACTTCTGACACCAACTTTAATGAAAAATAACTGCCCTCTCAAATGACAAAAAACGTAGAACTAAATAAAACATATTACAAATCATTGATATAATGGGAGAATTTGAAAGTGAAGCGGATTATCTTAATTCTTTCATTTGTACTCTGGTTTAAGCCCCTTAATTGCAGAAAAGCAGTTAAGTGTAATGTCGTTATGAAATATGACAGTATGAGTTGGTTGCATTAGTATGGACCACCGAACAGTTATCTGATGATAATGAGCACCACTCATCAGAATTAAAAGCATAGCAGTGCTATCAGTTTTACCTTCATGGCCATAAGCTCTTGCATTAGGACGGCGTTCTCCAGATCTAGCCTCTGGCTGTCTCCACGTGGCTTGACATCATAGCTCAGAGGATCGATATGGATGCTCTCCAGTTCCAGCATGGTAAGTTTGACGGCTGCCCGGTCATTCTTTAGCTGCTGGATGTAATCCTTCAGCCTCTGCTCATCTTCTTTGGTGAACTCTGTATCACAGCTACTGGCTGTTGAGCTGGTGGTACTGGAAGAGTAGATGGAAAAAAAGTTAGAGTTGAAATCTTGCTTTATCTTGGTGCCCCTGCCCCGACAACCAACACACTGAAAGACAGATGGAGAAAGCATTTCAATGAGCTAAAAGAGCAGCAGAATATGACATGATGGGAGAGCTTGAAAAATACATATTTGTGTGCTACAGATTTTTAAGTGGAAATCCAATATACCTGTTAAAAACAATTTTACGTGAGGGAGGGGGCAAGGTAGTAAACATAGTGGGAACAATAAGGTGGAGGTAAAGAGAAAGGGAAGAGGGGACAACGACCACGACAAGGATATTCGCCATAAGCATTACAGACATCTTGACATTACAGATTGTAATGATATAATGCAGAGCACAATAACTTTCAGCGTACAGCGTACAACACACACACACACACACACACACACACACACACACACAGTTAGCAGGGCAGTTGGCACTCTGATTGAAATAATCAATAGAACTGGTGCATGTCACATATAGATAGTATAGGTATACGATACCGAAGGTGAGACCGGGAATCATGAGACAGCACACAATGTAAGGTGTCAAATAGTATATTTGAAAGCAGGCACCGACGTTTCAGTCCTAAAATATACACATATACACACACCCCTTTCAAAGATATTGAAACCGTATCTCCCATCTTTGATCTCTATCTATTTATCCAAGGGTCCCACATTCTGTGGAACTTTTTAGGGTAGTGTTTTAAGAACGAAGTTAGCTAAGGCCCCGCTCCCAGAGTCAGCGCACCCGCACTGCTGACAGGCGGTGCGCTGAGATACACAGACCGCGATATGCGGTCTGTAGGGAGCGGGAGGTGGGCGGGAGTGGGAGGCTTGACAGGGAGGGGGGGCGTGGCTTGAGCGGAGGGACCCGCTACTCTCCCCCCCCTCCCTCCACGGACTCGGGCTGGAGCTGGAGCTGCTGAGGGTAACTTTAAACACACACACGCAGGCACTCATACACACACACACACACACACACACAGGCAGGCACTCACGCACTCGGGCACACACATACACACACAGACAGGCACGCACGCACTCAGACACACAGACAGGCACTCACCTGCTTTCACTCCACACTCCTCCCCGCTCCCCGAAGCCTCTCCTCCTCCCGCAGCCTCCCCTCCCCATTGGCTCACAGCCACACCGCGTGACGCGTCAACGCTAGGAAACACCATTCTCTTGTGTCTCCTAGCGGCTGACGCGCCACAGCGTGTAGTCAGCTGTGCCGCCAGGGGGGACCGGGACTGGCTCGCGAGGATTCCCCTGCTGGTGGGGAACTCGCGACATGGCCGCCCGCGCCAACGAGCGCAGCGGGACCGAGGCCTAAGTCTCTTCCCTTAACATAAATTCTTCTATCCTCATAATGACAGTATTTTGTGAGGGAATTAACTTTTTCCTGCAGGCGGCTGTAAACAAAGCATGTGGCTGCTGCGAGAATGTGAGCTATTAGTTTCTTTTGACATTGGGTCAATGTTCTCTATTGGTTTTGAAAGAACCACACAAATGGTGTCTATAGTTTGCCCTTTTACAATGAAGTATGTAACTGGGATGAAAAACATCGTTTTCTGTTTTGGAGAACTTGTGATTTACTTCAACACTTGGCAACTGAGCCCCGATCACTGAAAGTTCGGAGATTTGTTACACCCTTTCCTCAAATACATACGACTCAGTGATCAACATTAAATATGCATATTTGGTAATATTTCTCTAATTAGTGAGCTTTTCACACTACAAATACACTTATTTTAGATTGTGAAAAAAAACATTGAAACGGTAGTGGATGTGTTCGCTTGTTGAGCATTTTTAATTTGTTGCAGTTTGAGCACAGCGCTAAGTGGCCTGTCCATCTAACTAGAACGTTTGGGTGCTGCGCATGGACAGATGTACAGCGCAGAGCAGCATCAGCAGCATCCTTCTGCTCAGAACGCACAATGGCAGCACACAGAGAGGCCAGCAAACTGCAGCAGCAAATGTAAACGTCTTAAAAAAGCAGGAACTTCAAAGTAACACTTCATGAAAATATAACAAATGGCACGAAATATCGCTGCAAAACAACAAATACTGTATGAGAACAAATGTCAGCAAATAATAATAATAATAATAATAACTTTGCAGCGCTTTGCATTCATTTCTGTTGCATAAGGCTAGGTCCCCGGTACATGCTGCAGCTCGCACTATGGCAGGCGCTGCAGGGACAAGAACCGCCCCTCAATGGGGCTGGGCCCAGTACCTGCCTTGGCTGCCGCGTTGCGCGAGCAGATTTGACTTAAGACAGAAAAACTGTGTTCAGGACTTGCTGGCCACCCCCCCCCGCCCCCTGTCTTATCCCCTGCAGCTCACCGCAGACCCCGGAGCACAGCTGCATGAGCCGCCAGCCTGGTAGGCGCAACTACAGCGCCGACACCGGGGCCTCAGCCTAAGGCTAAGGCCCCGCTCCCAGAGTCAGCGCGCCCGCACTGCAGACAGGCGGGGCGCTGACATACACAGACCGCGATATGCCTCCCCTCCTCCCCCTATTGGCTCACAGCCACACCACGTGACGCGTCAACGCTAGGGATCACCATTTTCTTGTGTCTCCTAGCGGCTGACGCGCCACAGCGTGTAGTGCTCTGTGCCGCCAGGGGGGACCGGGACCGGCTCCGCAGGATTCCCCTGCTGGTGGGGAACTCGCGACATGGCCGCCCGCGCCACCGAGCGCAGCGGGACCGAGGCCTTAGAAGGAGAAAAAAAAAATCGGGGAAGAAACCATAGTGAGTTTTGTTAAAGGGCAGCCTCAAAAACAAATGTGTGTTTCAAAACTGAATATGACGGGAGAATTCTCCAGGCACTCTTCTTAAAATATAGAACCAAGATATACACTTCAATTACCGGTGCTCACTATGTCAATAGGGCTTCAATGTAAGGCCCCAATAACAGACTGATGAAGGAATACAAACTAACAGCCCCATAGACTTCATAGCAGGTTATTTATATAGCCAAATGTCTAACGTTTCGGCTACTTGATAAAGTCTGCGTTACGCCGCTGAAACATTGGAGTCTTGGTTAAATAACCTGTTATGTAGTCTGTGGGGCTGTTACGTTATATTTCTTCTGAACTGAATCTCAAAATGCACATTGAGGATAATATCCTGGTTACAGGCCCCCAGGAGTCGTCTTACTCTCTGTGCTATACAAGACACGAGTGGCCTCGCTGAGACAGCAATGGCTTTGGAGTGGCAGACAGTTCCATGTGACATCACAAAGAGTCCCCTATGCCCCGTATACAGCAGATCCTCTAAAATTGGGCACGTGAAAATAGGTGCACTTTATTTGCCATTGCAGGATAGAGGAGCTTCCAAGCAAGTGATATCTCCTAAGGAGACTCTGTAACACACACAATTTACTATATGCTAGGATCATATTAATATAATGTATATGTTTGGATGTATTTATATATTCTTACGCATGCGCACACGTACCAGAAGTAGAATTAAATCCCCCCTAACCAGCCGATCGGTAATTTTTCTGGTTGTTTTAATTAGCTGAAGGTTCAGAGCTTCAACCATCAGCAGAAACAGGTACAGCTAAATGTAATAGGTACAGGACATAAGAAGCACATACAGTACCTGCTAAATACAGTAGATACAGTTGGAGGGCATGCTACAGCTACATTACATTGCAATTATATTGGGGTAGGTTCCCATTGATCTTGCAAAAGCTGTAGTGCGGTATATGAAGAAAATTATTACAACATGACATGAAACTCATTGATGCTGTATTGCAAACTCTGAACTTAAAAGTGAGCACATTTCCAATGGTACATGAGCTGTGGAAACACTTACATGCCCTAATTATTAAAGCCTCCAAAACAAACCGTTCCTACTCGCAGATACCATTTCAGCCCCATGACACGGTGTTGGGAAAACGTAAGCCCTGCTCAACTCCAAGCCGGGCTAAGGGCTCTCAATCTGTCAGTACGGAGAGCCAAGAGAAAAGTACGCAGAGAATATATTTAATGAAAACTCTGGCCACAGAAGAAAACATAATCCCGTACTATGTCATGCAGTACTCTAACTGCCTAACCATTTAGCTGCTGCAGGTGCCAAGCACATAGCAAAGCAATATATTGCTAGCGATTCCTTCAGGAAAGTGGTTAAAGTCCCTATGGGATAAATGCTTTGTCTGCTGGATATTCACTCAGCCTGTACTGTACTTATTCTCCTCTCAAAAACCCAGGCAGAGCTGTAGGCTTGTATCCAGATCTTAATCTTATAGCTCTGTCTGTCTGCTATTGAGTTCAGCTAAAATATGACATTGGTATAAATTCTCTGGCTTCTCTGATCTAAAAGCATTTGCCAAGATGAATTGCAGTTTCAGAAGAGGTTTTAAAAATAGTGCTCTTGACAATACTCAATTCTGGCCATACTTATTCTATTGTGCAGCACGATGTGTGTCACGGAGATACACTTTTCTTGTTGCTGCTCTCTCAAAGTGGGAAAAAAAACAACAACTTTTGGAATGGGAAGTAGCTATTTATTTTCATACATTCCTCTGCAATATATCACAACTACATCACTGTCAGCTGCTAGAGGCCCGTCTCTCCATGAGTTAGATCAGGGGGGCGCAAACTTTTTTCCCTGTGCCCCCCTGACGGCTGTCCCCTCGCTCCCGCGCCCCCCCCCCCAACCCCAACTTACCCGCGCTCCGGCGTAATGACGTCACGTTGCCATAGCAACGTGACGTCACATGACCTCGCAGCGTCATTTTGACGCCGCGTTGCCATGGCGCAGCAGGGAGGAAGCCGCCGGAGCCACGGTAAGTTAGGTTTACAGAGGCCCTGCAGCTCCCCCGGCACTTAATTTAAGTGCCTTCGGGAAGCGCGCGGGGCCTCTGTAAACCCCGCGCCCCCCGTCGGCAGTGTCGCGCCCCCAGCCCCACAGTTTGCGCACCGCTGAGTTAGATCAGTGATTCCCAACCAGGATTCCGTGGAGCTGTCTCAGGGGCTCCTCTTATGGACCCCCTCACCCACCCCAGAGCCCGCTTTTGCTCTCAGGACTGCAGGGTAGGAGCGCGCTCTAGCAGTTTGACCCGGCACTTCCGGTGCCTGCTGCTAGCTAGAGCGAGCGCCTGCCTGCTCTGCCATTCTGGGGAGGGGGCAGATGTGAGATCCAGGGTGGCAGAGAGTGATGTGAAATGCGGATGGGGTGGGTGATGTGAGATGCAAGGGGGGGGGAGTGATGTGAGATGCAGGGGTGGGGGTGATGCAGGGGGTGGGTATATGAGGATGATGGGTTCTGGGGGAGATATGAGGATTACGATGATGAGGGGTGCTGGGGGAGATATGAGGATGATGATGAGGGGTACTGGGGGAGATATGATGATGATGAGGGGTGCTGGGGGAGATATGAGGATGATGATGATTTTACCCATGCGGCCCAAATCTGTTTTCCTTGGAGCAGTTCAGCCCTTCTCACTTTACAAGTTTAATATGTATTGGCGGGGTGGGTTTTTTTGGTATATATTTTGTAGGGGGATTTAGTGAGAGTGGGGTAATTGACAGAAGCTGGCAGCTAATGAGAGGAGAGAGGGGAGGGCGTGAGTGAGGAAAAGAGGGAGTAATAGTGAGACGCAGGGGATAAATACATGCGAGGCGGGAGGGGGCGGATAATAAGTGAGATGGAGGGGAGAGAAATACATGGGTAGAGGGTGTGAAATAGAGGTGGCTCGTGAGGTGTGACATTTTGTGATTTACCCCTGTCGAAGCTAATATGTGTCAGCCATATAGGAGTTCCCCGAGATTTTTTGAAATACTTCAAGGGTTCCACCGAACAAAAAAGGTTGGGAATCCCTGAGTTAGATACATACTGGCCAACACATTACCATTCCTACACCAGTGACAGAGGGAAATCTGCTCATGTCCTGTTAACCTGCATTGACTCAGGGGGACTTTTCATAAAGTTATCATGGAGTCCTTGTGCTTTGGAGGTTGAGCTAACCAGTACGGTAAGGTAGAGGAGGGAGAAGATAGAGAAGGTCACTGTTTTCACTTTAATATAGTGTTAGTGTAGGATGCGAAGTGACTGCACCTACGGTCTACTGGGGTCTGTAAGATCTGAATGAAGGAGACAGCCATGCAACGAGTGTCACTTAATTCCCTGGAGAGATACTGAATATGAACGAGTATGACGGGGATGTGATGGAACGTTTCAAACACATCAAGCAACAACACGCTGGGTGGAAGTGTTTTCTTTGTAAGGGAATACTAAAAGTTATGCACTGGGGACAAGGAGAGAAATCACGTGTTCACTAAAAGTGTAAACAATACATGTATGTCAATCACACTTCACGTGCATACAATGGACACGATGGGTTAACCCTTTTGCTGTCAGAAGGGAAGCGGCTTTCTGGCCCCTCTGGCAGTTAAAGGGTTAAAACAAAAATAAACAGCATTTTTTAGCACAAGTTAGAGACAAGTCTCTGGAGGACTTCTAATCATCTGCTGGTTGAGGGTTAAGTCATCCAGTAACTTGTCTGTCTGGAATACTGACGGATCTCAGTTATCATCCAGGGAGTTCATCACTTTTTGTATTAAGTTGCTTTGTTTTTGAAGCATTAATGAGAGACCACAGGAATTAAAAAAAAAATGGAAAAATCTCTCCTTTGCCATGGAGCAGACCGCATAACATATTAGTGATAAATGTTTGTTTGGTTTTTTTTAAGCTAAAAGGTGTGCAAATCTGATTTACAAAACCTTTCATCTTTGGAAGCGCCACTTATAAAAAAAAGATGCTTTAAAAATGCAATAGTACGGGTCTTGTTCAAACGAGAAAAGGATTGCAAATTCAAATTTACGGGTTGGTACCCACTTTTATGCTTTGGAATTGTCCTAAGACACCACAAGAAAAATAGCTGTATAAAATTGAACATATATATTATATGAAATGTATATGGTTTGAACCATAGGTACAATTTTCAGCTATCAGACAATTCCTGAATGCTGGCATAGCCAAATCCCCTGTGTAAATGGGATAGCGTTTAGAAACTGCAGCCTGCCAACTCAATAATAATTAGCTCAGAAATAGAGATGGCAATAGGGAATTACAGGACATTGGAAAAATATGTTCTGAAAGGAAACAAAGAGGATATGTCTCAAATGTCACAAACCTAAGCACTGCGCTAAAAACAGATACACATTGCGTTATTTTCTCTCTGTGTCACATTCGTGCATCTTTCCTCCGAGTTTAAAGTATTTAAATCCGAAAACATATAACTGTGTCCACGCTACCATAATAAAAAGGCACTTCGATTAGCACCATTTAGTAATCTCTGCCTAAAATCACCTCAGAGCTCACTAATTTATGTATTTGTGAAGCATGGAAAAAATAAAAAAATAAAAATAAGAATGAACACAAAAAGAAATATATAACCCTCCCTGCCCGGCTCTAAAGGAGTTTACATCCAATTGAATATATAAATGGCAGTGCTCAGCCTCTTATGCCTGTTCAGGGTGCTAGGTCTGCGCAGGCTGGGCGTGGATGCATGAGCAGAGGTAATCATTTTTCTGCTAGAGGGATCAGCAATGAACTGCAATGCATCGCAGGCCCCTCCGCCAGCAGTGTGATCCTCCAAACCATCATGAACACTAAAGTGGCCCGTGATATGGAACAAGTTGAGAACTTCCGCTCCACTGCACGTCTCTACCATTTCTGATGAGTTCCATACAACCCCATATCCTTTTTGTACAGGATTTCTCTCTTGCATTTGATCTGAGTATATAGCCATGCCGCAGTAAATAACGACCTAAATTGTATATCTTTGAGGTATTTGAAAGTCTGTATCACCTCTTGCCATCCCTTCTTTTCTATCAATATATAATCATGGCAATAATAGCACTATACTGTTCCCCTTAATATCTTCATTGCTGGAGGCATTACATACGTTTTTAAATCTGTAGAAAGCATAAGCGACGTTGCACCACGAAAACAAAAACGCGTGTATTAAAAAATAAAACAAGTAGAGTGGATTGCTGCTTTAAGTTGTTAATTTTTAAATATAATTTGAGGGTCATTAAGGGCTGAATCCCACTATTCTCATCCCCAGGGGCCCTACAGTCCCAGATATATTTACGTTTCTATTTGTTGCTTATTTTTTCCTTTTGGGAAATCAATATGGTCTCCAGGTCACATAGGATAAGGGGAAAGAAACAGTGCCTATGTAAGACATGGGTAGGTCCTGTTGACACCGATATCAAACAAAAGGGAACAGCTAAAGGAAGTCAGACCCCTCCCAAGTTGTTGCATATTATACATACAAATTAAATAACTGTGTAATAGTTACAGCTGTCTGGTACCTTGACACCTACTTCACAAATAAGATCGAGTGGTTCAGACATGACATCTCTTTAGGTCATTCTCCACACGCACCACCTACCTCCCTTCGCACACCTACCTGCACCCTCAGCTCATTTTCCTCTGTGACTGAGAATGAAGTCTCCCTGCTCCTCATCATCTCGCTCTACATCGTGCCCCCTTGATCCTATTCCATCCCGTCTCCTCCACTCCCTCTGTCACACTAAGCACCATCCTAACTCAACTTTTTAACCTCACACACCTGACACATTCCTGTCTTCTTTTAAACATTCCCTCATCACGCCCATTCTAAAGAACACCTCTCTCGACCCAACCTCTCTAGATATGCCCTCTCTTCTCCCCTTGGCCTCCAAGCTAATTGAGCAGCTTGTATACAACCGCTTAACTCCCTTCTTCTCCTCCAACTCTCTGCTTGACTCTTTGCAATCTGGTTTCCATCCTCTATATTCTACCGAAACAGCAATAACAAAAGTGGCCAATGACCTACTCACGGCTAAGTCTAAGTGGTCACTTCACCGTACTAATTCTCCTGGATTTCTCCGCTGCCTTCGACACTGTTGATCACCCACTTCTCCTGCACACTCTCTACTCCATTGGCCTTCGTGACGCAGCCCTCTCCTGGTTCATGTCCAACGTATCCAACCGCTCTTCCAATGTTTCCCTCTCTGGTGTCTCCTCCACTTCACTCGCTTTTTCGGTTCAGGTCCCACAAAGCTCTGTCCTTGGCCCTCTGCTATTCTTAATCTACACCACTTCTCTTGGTGTACTAACACAATATTTTGTTTTACCTACTGCTTTCTTACTATAGTAAGTATGCATCTTATTGCAGCATCCTATGACTCGCAGAAGTGCACCTATTATCTTTCCTTAACTCCGAGTTACGCCGTAGAGTTCGTCGTGTGTGGAGTGTGCCGCGGTATACCACTATCGCATTGTTTCTGTTAGAAGGTGAGTTCATATTTTATTTAACAATAAACATTAGAATCTTAGTAAAAAAAAAATACATCATAAAATAATGTTGTATTTGTAGCACGCACAAAAAAGTCTGGAATTGAATGTGAACACGCTGTGTTCTATAGGGGGGGAGGGGCGATAGACAGGGAGTGCTGGTACTTCCATAGGTGTGACGCTGTGTTCTATCTTCCACAGTGCCCAGCATCCAAAAGCTCGTGGCCCCATTGTACCACGTTGTGGAATATGTTGGCGCTTTACACAAAAACAATAAGGCCTGGGACAAAGAATTTGGTGCTGTTGCTTGCTGCCGCCCGCTCTACCAGGAGCTTTTTGGTGTCCTGGCAGACGAGACAGCAAGCGCGCTTGGGAGGCGGGTATCACTGTGTGTGTGTCACTTGGTAGCTGTCAGTGTGTGTGTGTGTGTGTCATTGGGTAACTGTGTGTGTCACTTTGAAGTGGTCTGTGTGTTTGTGTGTCACTGGGGAACGTGTGTGTGTGTGTGTGTGTGTGTGTGTGTGTGTGTGTGTGTGTGTGTGTGTATTATATAATATTTTAAAAATTAAAAAAAAAGACATGTTGTGAGAATAAATTATTTATTAACATTGTGCAACTTTGATAAATATATTCACACACATATACACACACACACACACACACACACACACACACACACACACACACACACACACACACACATAAATCACACACACACACACAGTGACACACACACACTGCCATACAGTGACACACACACACACAGTGACACACACACAGTGACACACACACACACACACACACACAGTGACACACACACACACACAGTGACACACACACAGTGACACACACACACACACAGTGACACACACACACACACACACAGTGACACACACACACCTCTGTGCTGCCTCTACTCTGTCTGGTCTGGTGGCTCTGCTATCTCACCGACACAGTAGGTAAAATGCCGGCTGCAGCCCCATTGGATGGGAGCGGTCATGTGACGGCTCCTCCACTCCCCCAAGCGGCAAAATTTCAAACTTGCCTGTCTCTTCTGATTTTCTCAGCCTCCGCACGCATCAGCACGCATGCGGAGGGAGAAACTATAGCCGCGCTGATTACAGATGCAGGGGCTTTGTTCATCTGTTCAGCGCGGCTCAGCCCGCCTCAGTGACGCTGATTCCACTATGTCCTAGGCCTAAGATTGACATCAGAGAAGGAGCTTTCGAGAAATGATACACACATTGTTGGCAAATTGTTATGCAGTAGCTTGTTATATTGTTTAACGGGCTAACCGTAGTTTGTGATAGATTACATTATAGGGTATAGAACCAGAGACACCTTACAGGTCTCTTCTTCAGGTGTGCTTTTACTAACTGTGCTGGTAAAGCACGGTGCATACCAGGTCAATCTTTCAAACTCATCCTTAACAGAAGCATTTTTTAAAGTTATTGAGCGGTGTTGACAGGTAAAAGAAAAGGTACATTTTGTTCGCTGTCAAATTCACTGGAAATATCAGTAAACAGGTCCTTTCCACACAGCATAACAGGAGCAATTAAACAATCTTTGGCAATTTTCCTCTGAAAATAAAATAAACAGAATAGCAGTAATAAAAAAAAAAAGGGGGGGGGAGACATAATTTGCTATTTCCTAGTTGTCTGCAACAGTCACTTGGATCAAATTAAAGCTGCAGTATAATTGAGCTCATTAGTTAACCACGTTGCTGCAAGGCAAGACTGCAACACATCAATGCAATGACTGAAGGCCAGATACAAATGGGTCAATGGAAGCCTCTGAAATGGTCAAATTATAATGTGCTCTGCAAATATGAATGCTAAGAACATAACAACTCACACAGTCTGCTAGCTACATAGAAATAGCACTGCTCAAATAGAAGCCGGCATTGCCATTCATTACAATAAGCCCAGGCCAGATGAACCACACATTAGAGTCTGTAAACAAGGCTATTCGTTAGAGAATAATTGTCCATGACTGGACTCCATCTAAACGAACCATAATGAAAAACAATTAATTATTAATCCAATGAAAAAATCACTGTATAATCTATCCCAGTACAAATAATGAAGACGTCATATTAACCCATTTGCTGTGACTGCGTTACTGACAGTGAAGGGGTTGACCACACTGCTTCGCAAACAGCCTTACGGTAAGCCCCTTAATTATGTTTATCGCTATAGTGTGCCTGTCATCCACAGTACCAGTGCTCTGAAGAACCAATTCTACCAAATCCCATTTTTCACAGCACGCTCTTTTTATGTACAATGTTCTCTTCTACCACACAATTCCTGTGCGTTTCCAAACATCTTTGTTTATTTATATTAGTATTGCCACTCCCAGCACGCCTAGGAAGCTAGGCAGAGCTGCTTGCTGTAGATCAGGGTTCCCCAACCTCAATCAAAGAATAAGAATGTCCAGCATTAGAAGTTTTTTCAGGGCTATCAACATCTCTATGTCCATGTAATATCTAGATTATATCATCTTTCCCTTAGAATCAAATACCTCTCATGTGAATATTGTGCTTAATTTTTTGCTTCTGTCTTCCTCTTCCAAAGCAACTGGGGGACTTGAAGCCAAAATACTGGTGTCCAACACTTTGTAACAGCTTGTGTGGTATTCATACTACAGGTCAGGAAGGCTTGTTCCAGATTATATCAACTGTTGAGGGACCACTGTTCTTGATCATTTCTACTGGAAAATGTGTAATATCCCCAGACTTTTATAATGACAAAAAGTCAGTGTAACAGCACTCGCATACAAAATAGTTCATTATCGGGTGCTTTGCAGAAAACCTATGTACAGTAGATTCTAAGGGCAAATGGGATACGCTTTTTTGATGGAGAAAACGATAACATTTATAAGACTTTGAGCTCAACTTTTCGGACCCCACTGAACTTCCTCAGAAAAAAGGTTCAGGAGTGCTTGTGCCTTGTTATGCCCTGATCTTGCCAGGCAGATCTTCTGATCTCCCAGAGAAGTCCAATGCATATAACATTGCTCACTGCTTCACTTTATTCTGTTTAGCTCTTGATTCTAAAGTTTTCCAATAAATACTCATGATTATTTTATTTTCCTCTATCAATATATCGAAAGGTTGTTGAGAATAAACTTTCAATTCACCTTTCAATTAGTGCATGTATTAGGTGATAAGTACTTTAATTGAAGAATAAATATAAACTTTCATCCTTCCACTCCCTTCCACTCAATGTACAGCTCAACCCCCTTATAACGCTGTGCTTGGGGTCCAAAGAATCACATGGCGTTATAAGCGGATCGCGTTACAAATAATGTGCAACTGAATGCATTATACAATAAAGTATTTAAGATACCAATAATCGTGTTGTAAAGTATCCATAAATAGGAAAATTGGGAGCCACGCTTGCATTGCGGTATAAGCGGATTCGCGTTGTAACAGATCGCGTTATAACGGGGTTGAGCTGTATTTCAGATTAATTTAGAAACCAACAGGTTAAAACTACATTTGTACCAGCCTGCGGGTTGTATATCTCTAACCATATACATTTCCTGTCTATAAACATCCAGGTTTTTGATGACTGTAATTTTTTTTACCAAGTATGTTACAAAACATCTAGTGTTACAAATGTAATAACAGTAAATATGAACCTTTAAACAACAATCTGAATGTGTTTTATAGTTTGCTTCTCAAGGGCGCATAGTCTTTGAGAGATGATGTGCATAAAAGATTATTGATAGTAGACTGAAATCAGTGACAAGTCAATTATTTATACCATGTCATATCAAAAACTAAAACAGTTAAAGCTGCAGTTCAGTCAATATCCTGCATTTGTGTTTTTTGTAATAAATCAGTTCTGTAGTAAAAAAAAATACTTTTAGCATTTTCTGTTTTTAAAAAAACAACTTTGAAAGACCAATTTTCTTGTATTGTATTTTAACAGCCATTTGCTAAGGCACTGCCCCTTCATGTCCTGTCACAAGCCCTGGCACACACCTTTGTCAGCCCTGCCCTCCCTCTAGCACATGTCAGTGCAGGAATGCTCATGAATATTCATGAGCTTCCACTGAGAGACAGAAGCAGAAGAAAAACAGATCCCTTCACTAATTATGTCACGAAATTTCGCCTATCAATACATGGAGAACGAATTGACCTGCAGCTATACAGTTCTTTAGGTAATTAGAGATTGCACACATAAAACTATTGAAGTAAAAAAAAAAAAAAAAAAAAGACTGAACTGCAGCTTTAACTCCATGACACAGCGGAGCACTGACAGAGCAGAGGTTCTAGAACATATGCAATAATTCAGCTCAGAGAGACAGTGGGAGAAAGATAAACAAGGGACATTTTCAGGGAAAATGCTGGTAACAGTTACATTTTGGGCGCCTAACGCACATAGAAACCATTCTTTTTACACAAGATTATAGAGAGCTCACAATCACTTCACAGGCATCTCTTTGCAGATGAAAGCACAGAAGAACAGGATGTTAGAAGGGGGAAGAGGAGTGGTAGCGAAAAGGAAGCAATGGATGGGCAGAGGAATGAGACAAGAGAACGTGCACAGGGGACTGTAACACATGCCAAGTATGCATAGCAGCTAAATGTTTCACATAGGAGACGTCATGTGACCCAAACTGCAACCGTGTATGTCAAAAGGGCAGCAGGAGAGATTACAGTTTAGTTGGGTATTTACACATGTATGTAGGTATGAGCGATTAGATTTTCCAATAGGCTTCTAAAGATTTTAACTACAAGATTGCATTACGTTTTCTTGGGCTAACTGAACCTAAAAGCTGGTTGGAAAATATTGTACACCACACGTAAAAATCCGAGTGGTGAACGGAAATGTACGTACACAACAAAGGCTTTAGCACTGAGCAGAGTATCAACCAAGAGGCATCAACAGCAAGAGGGTGTGACTGATCTCTACCAACTATCCGGCTGCCCATGCAAAAACCGTGTGTGGGTGACGAGGTTACTGGAAGGGAGCCATCGGTGTAAGGGGTGCAGGAAAGAATTAGAAATATATGGGAGGAGATATATTGAGGGAATGGACAGTTTAAACTCTTAAATAAACAAAATGAAGTTCTGTCTGGCGGGTCAGGAAGCCCTTGTTGTAACTTACCTTGTATGACTGTTTGAGGACAGGCTCTCCCAAGGCTGCACACTGCAGCAAGTGACAGCGAAGGATCCCACACAGCTGCCATCCAGCTTCATCAGCAGGGCTTTAGCCGCATTCTCCGCCATCTTCCTGCAGTCATGGGCCCGCTTCAAGATCTGCGTGATGTTTTCGTCGCCTGACTGTTCAGCTAAATCACACAACCAGGACAGACAGACATCTTGTAATGAGTATATAAAAATAAACCTGCTATATTCAAAATAAAAACAATGGTATATTCATTCTAAATAAAGGGGGCAGAAGTCTTCCCTATCGGATACTCTGGAATGAACTAAACCGCTTTGGTTCTGGAGAGGCCTCAGTGTATTGTCCTGCTATCACCTCAACTGGAGAAGAGGTGACACTGGCTTCCACAGTGTAGGCCAGAAACCGCCTCTTAACCATTTAAAAGCCTAAAGACTGGGCACCGGTCTTCCGGCGCTCAACCATGTGATCGCTTGGTGTAGTTAATTTGGTCATGAGCAGAGCCCCCCCAGGATATGAATGGTTTGGGGGGGGGGGGGAGATACAGAACTTATGTTCGGATCGCATTCACTGTGATCCCCCCCTAGAAAACAGGCATTTAATGCATGACTTGCCCTGTCATTTGGCCCCTAGGGTGCCGACCCTTATGACATGCAGGTAATTAAAATTGGCACAACAAACAACCCCCTTTTAAAAAGGAGATGTCTACATTGGTGCCAGTAGGATTTTGTACGTGTGTGTATAATTAATACCTTTACACTATAACTTCATAACTTCTACTTTGCCACCTAGAGATGTGTGAACTTTTCGACCAAGTTCACAAACCTTGGCGAAATGTTAATTTTTTTTGTCAAACTTCAAAAAAAATCGAACTTTTTCAAACGTTTGCCAGCAGTTTGCCAAGTAAAAATCTCCACAGCCTCAAATATGGGTTTTGGGCAATAGGGAAGAGAGGGGAAAGGGGGGAGAGGTGGAGAAAAGAGGGGGAGAGGTGGAGATGAGGGGGAGAGTGAGTCCTATTTAGAGTACCCATTGACTTACATACCTCCCAAAACCCTTATCTACACATTATGTGGGGAGATACCTGTAAAAACATGATCGATACTTTGGAAATAAACCAATTTACATATGCAAATGTGATCACATAAATATACAGATATAGTATATGACCAGGAATACGACTCAGGGTGGTCTTCTTCATCAAATGATGTAAAGAAAATGATGTCCACACAGGATCACACCTTTAAGCATTGTATATCTATCTATGTCTCTGTTAAGGCCAGCCTGAACGCAAATGAGCTTTTGTGACTGCTGCTAACCATGCTGTTTCTCTGCATATGGCATGTAGTAATTCAGCATGAATATTTGAGACGGGAGCCACTTAGTTCTCACCCACTGATCCGACACCTGCAGCTCGGAACTGCCCAAGAATGAGGGACTGCTCGCTTTCTGCCAGTGCCAGCAGCAACTCGTACGCCTCGATACACTGCTCACTGAAACCAGAGAGAGCAGAAAACCCAGGATCAATACTGGCTTAAACAGCCAAGGCACTTCATCTCGAGACAAGCAAGGAGATCTTGACATCGCACAGGTAGTGCGTAATCCAGTGACCCACAGGCGACCTTAAACTCTGCAGCATTAAATACTGTGATCAGTGTCTCCATGACATCTGTTATTAAACCCCACAATTTATCAATGTTAAAGGAAAAAAAGGAACTGTAAAAGAAGAAGATTAACCTACAGTATGTGTCCTTACTTCACAAGAGAAAATGAATGACAGATAATCCCTCTCCTGGAGGCCACTTGCAAAATAATGTTTTTATAGTAGGTGATGTTAGTTGCCATATTGGAGAGGATGTTTTTCCATCGGAGCAATATAACAATAAAGAGCTTGTTACAAACAAGATTGAGACCACACAGGAGTCTTCTTTTAGGGCACAGTTCAAAGAAACACACACATTAAACATTCTGCATCCAGCAGGTGAGAAGATAATAAGGTATCGGTCAGAAAGTGGAGAATGGGGAAACATTGCAGAAAGCTGCCATGGGAGAACATCTGATGAATTGCAACTGGAGTTCCAGGAGAAAGCATAGGCAGGTGTCAAAGGTTCACGGGAAATGGTGGAAGTGCAGAATGGGGTTTAACTGTAACATTGTAGACAGAATATATGCTAGTTTAGAGCCAGGCCTCACATGAAACAGTGTTGCTTTTACAGCAAATGTACTCACCATGTATATTCTTCCCTGTGTCTTTATAGACAAGTACTTTTAAATAAAATAATTTCCTCTTCTATTCTATATGTGACCCATCAATGCAACATATTAATATTATTTCTGCATTTGTGACTTTTACGTGTACTCCTGGTAAGTGTAGCTATCTGCTCATTTACACAGAGTGGAAAATTCTTTTGACTCCAAGATTTGTTGTCCTGAAATAGGTTCCTCATCC
This sequence comes from Ascaphus truei, assembly GCF_040206685.1. Taxonomy (NCBI): domain Eukaryota; kingdom Metazoa; phylum Chordata; class Amphibia; order Anura; family Ascaphidae; genus Ascaphus; species Ascaphus truei. The sequence goes on along the minus strand of NC_134483.1, from coordinate 224,379,498 downwards.
CCTGGGCTCTGTGATAAAAGTCAGGTTGAATAATGAGCTACCCAATGATCCTGGCGCACACACACTTTATGTTTGGCTCAGTGTTCAAACAATCGGAACTGTGGAAGAGACCTTTTCAGATGGCTCAAATGGCTTTGGAACGCCACAGAATACATCAGCAGGATAACATTGACTGTAGTGAACTCGGCAGTAGATTTACGTGCATAGGCTTGTTGGCTAGCCCCATATCACATCATTCAAGGTACACATAAAAAGGGATGTGAACCTGGCATTTTAATACAACGTTTACAGCCACTGATTCAGACATTGGGCCCCCAATGTTTATTTAACAACTGTGAAGTAAAGGAAAACTAATCTTTACTGCTTGTGAATTGGATAATAAAAAATAAAAAAACATTATCCACTGTAATACACTTTTTTTTTTTTTTTAATTATTTGAAAACATTTTAGAATGTGAAGGGTGTTTAAATATCTCCGTGAATCTACAGAGATAAGCAAATTCTCGCTGCAAATTGGGACAAAAAGCATGCAGCCTGTACAAACGACTTTGCAGTATGCACATTGAAAACTGATTAAATACCAGAGAGGCCTGCATTGAATTGTTTGCAGTTTGCACTGACATTAAACAGGTTCAAATGTTTCCCCTGGAAATAAAATGTTACTTTCCACTCTAGATAAGTTTGAGCTGATAGTACTAGCTGCACCCACCACTGATCATAAACAATTCCTATTTGTTGAGACAATATATTTTTGTTACAACGAGATGCTGTAGGGCTAACATTATAGAGTCACTGGTGCGTTTCTCTGGCATGTAGCCTTGTGACTCCTGGCTCACCTGAAGCATGAGGCAAAGGCTCAGCAATACATACGCTGTCATGTCGTATTAACAGATCCGTTCATGTCCCTGCCAACATTTTCTCCTCAGCATTAATAACCAGAGCAAATGGAGGAGAAGGGCTGTCACTATAGCTCGCTGACAGAGTTACCACGCGCGCGCGAGAACCATAAACAGGCAAGGATTTAAACGTATTGCGATTTAACCCTGTCAGAGCTGGAACGGTCCGAAATGTTTAACACAAAAATAGGAGCGCATGGAAAGAGAACCAGAAAACCCGAAATGAGTACATAAATCTTTCTAAAATAAAACATGAAATACTACAAAAAATTGTGTGAAAATGAAGGTCACATAACACTACATTAAGATGTAGATCAAAAAACGCCCGTGACACACACCAAGGATCGGGTATTGACACCCGAGCTCACAAAGGGAGCACTTCCTGGTTGGTAAATAGGAAAAGGAGACTAAGCCAACAAGATGGTATAAAACAGACCTTAGTGCCCAAAACCCTCCTAATGGCGTCCTCGTGGTGTCTCTGGGCAGCAGCGCTGAAGTTCGTCGTCACAGACGTAATGTCGCTGCGGGTGACATCATACGTAGCGACGTGACAACGGACTTCAGCGCTGCTGCCCAGAGACACCACGAGGACGCCATTAGGAGGGTTTTGGGCACTAAGGTCTGTTTTATACCATCTTGTTGGCTTAGTCTCCTTTTCCTATTTACCAACCAGGAAGTGCTTCCTTTGTGAGCTCGGGTGTCAATACCCGATCCTTGGTGTGTGTCACGGGCGTTTTTTGATCTATGTGGTCTACATCTTAATGTAGTGTTATGTGACCTTCATTTTCACACAATTTTTTGTAGTATTTCATGTTTTATTTTAGAAAGATTTATGTACTCATTTCGGGTTTTCTGGTTCTCTTTCCATGCGCTCCTATTTTTGTGTAATATGTGCTGAGTCTGCCCCGCTGATCACGGGAGATTAGGAGCTGCAGGGGAGACTTGGAAGTCGAGGGAGAGCTTTTGGAGGGACAGCGCGCGCAAATCCTTTCTACAGTCCGAAATGTTGCAGGCCCCTCCTGCAAAAAGCAGGTGAAAAAGTTAATTAACTGTTAACTCCCCAGTGATACCAAGATCCCTCTCCCAGTGAGCCCAGGATCCCTCTTCCAGTGAGACCAGGATCCCTCTCCCAGTGGGACCAGGATCCCTCTCCCAGTGAGACCAGGATCCCTCTCCCAGTGAGCCCAGGATCCCTCTCCCAGTGAGAACAGGATCCCTCTCCCAGTGGGACCAGGATCCCTCTCCCAGTGAGGACAGGATCCCTCTCCCAGTGGGACCAGGATCCCTCTCCCAGTGGGACCAGGATCCCTCTCCCAGTGGGACCGGATCACTCTCCCAGTGGGACCGGATCACTCTCCCAGTGGGACCAGGATCCCTGTCCGATTGTACAATATTAGCAGCAGTTAGAAGTTTCCTCTCTACAGAGAGAACGTCTAATTTTTGAGACTTCTGTTTCTTAAATATAAAATTTGCTGCGTCTGCCTCCGAGTGGGGTTTGCTTGCACCCTTTGCACTGCATTGCATCGGTGGCGCACCTGGCCGTGAAAGGGTTAACGGTCAGTGATCTCTGCAAGCTTGACTCCAAGGGTGCGTGTTAACACAGCACAGCCCCCCGGTGAGAGAGCTGCAGGTTCCATGTTGCCAATGGCAGTGAAAGGTTGACGTGCAGACACTGTGCAATGCCGCCTATCATGTGTGGCCTGGAAAGGACCTCAACTGCAGCTGCGAGTTGAACCTCCAATCCGCCGCTGAGTCACAAGCGTGAAACTCCGCACATCCCGTAGTTACTGACCTGAGAGGGAGGAAGAGACAACCGAGATCCATGAAAACGTGTGCAAATTGGACACACCCAAAAGTTTGAGGAAACAATGAAACGCATGAAGTATTTTGAAGCATTGGAAGCTGCCTGAGCGTTTGAGTGAAGACGTTGCATATTTACCTGTACTGCAGAGCGAGCCTGAGGGCTGTAGCGTTTGATTCATATTTCCCCACCAGCATGCTCATTCTCTCAGCGTTGCTCTTACACTCTTCCAGTGTTATTGTCAGCAAATCATTCTGGGATTTTAAGTGCTCGATTCGACTGCAGAGAGAAGATCAATATTTTCATCCCCTCATGTAAATCATTGCCTGGTTTTTTTTTCTTCCAGGTCTGGAGGGATCTGCAATGCACTGATCAACAGGTACTGGCAACCAGGCTGAACTGCAGATCAATAAGCACTTAGGAACCATCATTTTACCAACCTATAGTTAGAAGGTACAGTACAATTAAGTCTGTTAAAAAAAAATATATATATATTATATATATACACACACACAACACAAACAAATAGTAGCGCTAGTAGTGTATGAATATGTGAATGATGATTAAAGGGGTGATATAATAAATATAAGACTAATAGAAGTGTACGTGATGTGGTGAACAATGTAAAGTAATAATAACACATAAAGAAAAGTGATGAATTATATTAAACCAATCCTAATAATAATGATGATGATGATGATGATGATGATGATGATGATGATGATGATGATGATGATGATGAAATGTCCAGTTTCAGGAAACAGTCCTTATGGAGTAGGCAAGCTTCATAGTGATCTAGCCTGATCACAAAAAACCTACAAGACAAAAAAAGAAAAGAAGCGCCAGCTCCACAGGATAATACTGTAAATAAAAGGAATTTTTTATAACATGGATTAGTCACCAGGACGTGCACTCACATATTGGGTAAAAACACATTCGTTTGAGACAATCTGTATATGGACGCTAGATGTTGGAGGACGGAACAAGTGCTGATATCACTTTGACGACAGAAACCATGTTGCCAGGGCTGTGAGGGACACTCATCTGTTGTCGGGAGAACTTCAGACAATTTCCTGTCTCCTCCTTTGCCAGATATAACACAACAGAGCTCCAGCTCCTCCGTAATGCTACCAGCCGCGCTGACCGGCGTCTCAGCCAAACTGTAACCCGTGAATCGGGCAGTGCAGAGCACTCACAAACACCCAACATGGTTTCTGTCGTCTAAGTCAGGGGAGCGCAATCTTTTTTTCCCTGCGCCCCCTGCCAGCTGTTCCCCTCTCTGCGAGCCGCCCCGCCTCTTACCTTGCCTCCTTTGTCGGCGTCATGACGTCACGGTGCCATGGCAACGCGTCTACAGAAGCAAGGTAAGTGCAGTTTACAGAGGCCTTCGCCGCTTCCCCAGCATTTAATTTAAGTGCCTTCGGGAAGCGCGCCGGGCCTCTGTAAGCCCCGCGCGCCCCCCCATGCGAATCTCGCACCCCCCAGTTTGCGCACCGCTGGTCTAAGTGATATCAGCACTTGATCCGTCCTCCAACATCTAGCGTCCATATACAGATTGTCTCAAACGAATGTGTTTTTACCCAATATGTGAGTGCACGTCCTGGTGACTAATCCATGTTATAAAAAATTCCTTTTATTTACAGTATTATGCTATGGAGCTGACGCTTCTTTTCTTTTTTGTCAAATATATATATATATATATATATATATATATATATATATATATATATATATATATATATATATATTACACATACATATATACAGTGGTTGACAAATCACCAAAAAATCTATTCGCCACACAAAAAAATCTACTCGCCACCTAGTACCAAACGTGTGCTGCTTGGGCCAATATTTACTCACCCGGGGGTTAAATCCACTCGCCCGGGGCGAGCAAATGTATAGGTTTGTCGAAAACTGCATATATATATATATATACACGTTTTCTTTCATCTCAATCACGTTATTTATAGCAAATCTGTCCAACAATTTTCTATTTTGCAGATATATTGATACAAACTATTTTGTTTCACGGCCTCTGAAAATGGGCAGCACTGTAAATGTTCTAGAAACTGCTCTATAACTCTCTTGTGATTACTGCAACTGAATGGCCAGAGAATCCTCTCTCCTGTCACACACCAGCACTTTACAGAAACTATGCGTATAGTATATTTTATGGACTTATTTCTGTATTGCTAGGTTTTGCACCTAACCTCTTTGCTGCCAGAGGGTCTTGTAATGTATTGAGTTGCTGGATCCTCTGACAGCGAGGGAATAACGTGCATGTTATGAAGAAACAGGCATTAGAAATAGCAGTACAGAAGCTGTTAAGGCTGAAAGTAAACATGAAAATCATCAAATTTAGTCAAAGTCCCCAAAATGCCCACAAATTCTGTTTTTTTAATGACAGATTTATGTATAATATATATATATATATATATATATATATATATATATATATATATATATAATGTATATATTACTGTATGCTCATTAGCATGTCTTAGACAGGTCTGCAACCCCGCCTTTCACCATTATCATCAAGCACACAGGGCTTCCACTGCAGCAAGGGATTCTGGGAAATGACAGGCAAATGAGCACACAGTGCCACCTTTTGCTTCAAAACCATATCACATGGTCCCCTATAAGCTTATGCTTGCTGCATTGCACCGCTTTTGAGCACAGCCTGGGTTAAGATGCATAGCCAGTAAACCTACCCACAGATAGCTATTTCGACCTTAATGGGTCTCATCAGTGTGAGGTTGGTTAACCTGTGTGTGTGTGTGTATATATATATATATATATATATTTCATATCATACTGTATATATATATATTTTTTTATTTTTTATTTTTTATTATTATGCCCTTTTTTGGTCGCAAATGTCCATAACGTGCCAATGTTACAAATGTGTTAACATTTCACAAACCCCCCAACAGACCATCACTGATGCTAGTTACTTCCTTCGCGCCACGAAATACACAACCATGGAAAACCTCATGATTATTTTGAATCTCACTTTCAGTAGGATAAGTTTTTTTTATACAGCTAAATGTTGGCGAGGTGCAGTTTCAAACTCTCTCATCTGTTTTCTTTGCAATAAGACCCTCCGGTGCCAAGGGAGTTAAAAGTGCTGGTTCTGTCTCTCGTAGACAATGCACAACAGTATCGACTGCAAAACTCTACAAAGTCATAAGCTCTCCTGAGAGGATAAAAGATGTAAATCTCTTCCTTTCTGAACACCTGTAATCCAGATGGTACAAGTGATATCGCTCCCGCTTCTAGATTAAGGGCAGATTTATAGCCACTCAAGAGAGCTTTTCAAATGTTCTCTACCTGTATATTACTCATTGCCAAACATAATGGCCTGTGGCACAATGTTACATCTGGAATGTGTGCAGTCGTTTCCAAAGAACAGGCAGTTTGGGAATATAGGTATAATGATTTTCTCTGCACTTACTGTACTTTTATAACACGATGGTTAAGTGAGCCAGACAAGACCTTCATGCGAAATAACCTCTTTCAGATTTAAGACACCAGGTTTAAAAAGCATCAGGTATCATATATTTAAGTCTAATGTTCACTCTACAACTTTATAATTGGCCTTTCCCAAAAAATAAATATGTGCTTGTTGACATGTTTTCCGAAGCCTCCAACTTTTTATATGCTTTTGTTCAGACTATGAAGAAGTGATCTTGCTATTAATATATTTAATCTCAATTGCCTGCAGGCTTCCATGTGGCAACATGCTATGCCTATAAGAAACCGGTTTGCTGTCGGGTAGGCATCGCACGCCTCTCTGGCAGCAAGACGGCTAATGACGCAGCACTACTTAAAGTCATTTTAAGTAGTACCGGTGGTTCTCGCCATCCGCCATTTTGATTTACGATGAATGGAATATCCGACAGATCACAAAGCATTCCCCGGAACGTGTTAGCTGACGTCGGAACGGACTGTCCGCCGCTCATTAACATGGGATTTGCAGTCTGACGTTTTCACTATCTGCTGGCAGCGTGCGGAAACGGATTCTGTCGGATAACTGAGGACCGCCTGTACTATTTTGGGTAATAAGAAACCGGAACAACCCAAAACCTGACTCCAATTGACATACTGTTATAATCCTTTAATTAGTCACGATTTTTGCCACTGGCAGAGGTGCCTGTCATATATTTCCCCTTTATTCGCTGCCAGAAAGGTCAGCTACGCTTTGGCAGGGAACTAATTAAAACAATATTTCTGATCTATTGGCATTGACGTGGTTTGATGGTCAGATGGACTTATGATGCAGGCGCAATGATCATTTAATACCTTGAATGAATTAATACAACCACAGAACATCCCTGTTATCCAAAACCAGAACACTGCATTATATTGTACTGCCATTTTTCTTAATAACCACAAATGTCAACGTATGACCTTGTACCTGTTTAACCTTTCGGTCTCCACCTCAAATTCTCGGATCTTGTTCTCGGAGATGGCAGAGCCATGTGAGTACAGAGTCTGGAAAATCTCCTGGATGTTGGAGCAGTCTTGCAAGGAATGGGCTAGGTGCTCTGCCACACTGCTGGACACCTGCAGAAAACAGGCCGATTCAGCTTCTCTAGAACAGGGAGCCCTTCACTAGTAGAAAACTCTTGGTTACGTGAGCTCAGCCTGCGACTAAGAATAGGGTGACCACCTGAACCTTATTATCAGGGAAAGACTCAACCAGTCTTCTCTATAACATGCATCAATCATGTCAGTAGACTTCCCCAAGCTGGTAAATTGCACTGAGCTCCATGGTGAATGAGAGACACGAAGCCAGGATAGAGAGTCTCTGTTAAGCAGGGTTAGCTAGTTACCATACTGTAGTTTGAAAAACATACATAAGAAGCGGGTAGTAAGGAATAATGATTGAATAATTATTACAACAAAGAAACGATTATAAAAGGAGTATATACATTTTTCTCAGAAACATTTCCCCTCCAAGAATACTGTGCAGTTCTGGCTCTATTTTACAGCGGTGTGTTTGTAGTTGCCCAGTTCCAGTCACAATGGATATACGTCCATTAATTTAGATACTCACCCCAATGCTGCTGATCTCTGAGCCCAGCACAGGCCTCTCTGATGAGGAGGACTCTGACCTGGTCTTCGACAGCTTCACCCGTTCAGCAATCTACGGATGACAACATTTACTGCAAGTCACTAAACGAGGCATCTTTTCTTCCAAGTTTGCAAAGCTTTTCTAAACGCATTACAATTAACCAAGTATTTCACCGTATGTTAAGTCTCTTTATTTCTTTTTGCAGGATAAACGGCAACATAGTCCAAAAAACATAGTTTAAAAAAAAATATATACTTCTGTCAAATTCCATCATGTCAATGTTTGGTACGAATGGCCTTCACATGCTTTGTTACTCCGTCAGGATCACTGCATATTTGCAATCGCTGCTGTATTATTTCCACTATGTGATTTTACACTCAGCGTTACGTCTACAGCAAAAATGACCCTGCAGCCAATGTTGGAAGCGCTAATATTCTCTTCCTTCTGCTAGGTTACAGCCAAAGCAAGGTACTGTATAAGCTCCTCACAAATGGGATGCACATTCCAAGATATTAGTTATTGGGGGGGGGGGGGGGGGTGGGCGGGGTTGCAGGCAGCCTTTTTGAGACCAAATCTAACATGAATCCAGACCTGCACCGTAACCACTACTCTATTATACTTCCTCTCTATTTTCTAAAAGCTGCTTTGCAAACAATGCAGCGTTGTTACCTCAGTTCACCCCAAAACAGTATCAATGTCACTTTTGAGATTGTTAAAAATATATATATATATGTAGCCCTGTGTAATTTTGGGGTTACGTGTCTTTCTCCTCCTGTGCAATAATCCCTGTTAAAAGGGCAGGTTTGCCAGGAGTAATCATGGGGTTTGCCCTCACCTTCTGTGCTGTGTATTATTTAGTGAAGGAAGTGACATCAGGCTCTGTGTCCACTTACAGTGACACAGGGGTGGTGCCTACTGAAGATATATAATATGCAGCACTTCCTGAATTTAGTGTGTGTGCCTCACCACCTGAGTGAGGTGAGTCTATCCAGCAACCTGTCAGGGCTCTGGCAGTGTTTGTGGCCCTCCCTCTAGAGAGTGATGTGGAAGACTATACCTCTTACTTCATTAGGGAGTAAGGGAAGAGCTAGACCTGCTTTCAGTGACCTTGACTGGGAGTGTAAGGTCAGGGACTTCCTTTGGGTTGGCAACCTAAGAATGAGTGGCTAGACGACCAGCCACTATGATGGGCGGCTGTCCATGCCTGCTGTTAATAAAGGATGCCAAAGAAAGATATTGCTTCTGTCCTGTTTGTGGAGTCACTTGGGAAGAAGGTTCACATAGAGGTTCTCTTTCAGAGACTCCTCCCTGCTACGCTGGTGGTCTGGAAGAGATGGAGGCGCTGTACCATGAGTATAACTCAGCATTACCTCATATGCCAGTCCTGATGCCATTCCCCTTAATACCATCAAGCGGGAGACTCAGGAGTCCTGTAAGCCAGCAGGTGCATCACACTATAGCCATGTGTAACCAGAGTAGTATTTCGCTAGGGGACCCTATCTGCGATTGGGGGGGGGGGGGGATGGGTAAACCCGTTACATATATTTTACAGGAGCTATATTACAGTTAGCTGTTGGTAAGCGCTTTCACTTCATTGCGATTCCTGTATATATACACACTGAGTGGGTGGAGTGGCTGGAATACATTGCATTGGACGCTCCTCTGGCACAGAAGGGGTTACAGAACCGTGGCATCTTTGATGTGACAGAAGAGCCTTACAATGATTGCTCAGTTATCTCTCTCTCTGCAGCTTAAGTTATGCCACAGGGGTTTCTCCCGAGGGGGCACAGACACCACAGCCCCTTAATCGCCCGCCTGCAGAGCAGCTGAGGACACGACGATCTGCCTCTCTCAGATAATGTCAGGCATTAGCAGGCTGCACAATGGCTCACCTTGGCGATGGGAATGTCATTGCTGCTGCTGCTCGTGCTCAGCTCACCAGTGCTGGGGTTGACTGGTCGGCTGGCAGAAGTCAGGCGACCAGGACTAGAGGGACCCGTGGCCTGGACACTTTGCAGCCGGGTTTGCAATTCCCGCACCTGAAATGAAAATCGGTACACCTTCAGCTTTATACGTCGCTAGCATAGAACTGCAAGCACGATTTAGAAAATATATATATTCATGCATAAAATAAAATGACTTACTGCAGTGTAAATGTGTGCGCGCACGTATATAGACATATATACCATGAAAACGTTTAGTTTCACACTGTAAAGTGCTACGTATACTGTTTTTACAATATAGGAATATATGTGTATGCAATAGAAATTACATAGTTACATAGTAAATTAACCATACCTAAACTTGGCGTTAGCTATGACTTACTACAAGGTGAATAACTACAATAACCTATTTCCTCGATTCTAAGACGCACCCTTGATTTAATAAAATAAAATTTGGGGGAAAAAACCCACTATATTAAATGTGCAGATTTTTTTTTTTTAAACTAGCAAACAGTAGCATACAGTTATCTGCACTAGAGAGAGGCAGACACAGAATGGGGGGAGAGAGAGAGTATCGGATGAGCAGAGAGAGAATGGATGCGGGGGAAGGAGAGAATGGGGGAAGGGGGGAAAAAGGAGAGAAAGGAGGGAAGGGGGGGAGAAAGGAGGGAAGGGGGAGAAAGGAGGGAAGGGGGGAAGAAAGGAGGGAAGGGGGGGGGAGAAAGGAGGGAAGGGGGGGAGAAAGGAGGGATGGGGGGGAGAAAGGAGGGAAGGGGGGGAGAAAGGAGGGAAGGTGGGAGAAAGGAGGGAAGGGGGGGAGAAAGGAGGGAAGGGGGGGAGAAAGGGGGGAATAGAGAGATGGGGTGAGGAGGGGATGGGGGAGGAGGGGATGGGGGGAGAGAGACAGTGGAGGGGCTGGGGGGGAGAGAGACAGTGGAGGGGATGGGGGGGAGAAAGACAGTGGAGGGGATGGGGGGGGAGAGACGTGAGGAGGGAGACAGGGGAGGGGGGAGACACACACAGAGTGACAGAGAAACACACAGAGAGACACATACACACAGTGACACAGACACACAGACACACACACACACACACACACATACACAAACACACACAGAGTGACAGAGACACATACACAAAAACACACAGAGTGACAGAGACACACACACAAACACACACAGGGTGACAGAGACACACAGAGAGAGACACATACACACACAGAGTGACAGACACACACAGAGACAAGGGAGGGTTTGGAGGGCTCGTGGGGCTGGCAGCCGAAGCTGTGAGTAGCAGAGGGGGGGCGGAGGGCTCATGGGGCTGGAAGCTGTGAGTAGCGGAGGGCTCATGGGGCTGGAAGCTGTGAGTAGCGGAGGGCTCATGGGGCTGGAAGCTGTGAGTAGCGGAGGGTTCATGGGGCTGGAAGCTGTGAGTAGCGGAGGGTTCATGGGGCTGGCAGCCGAAGCTGTGAGTAGCAGAGGGGGGGGAGCGGAGGGCTCATGGGGCTGGAAGCTGTGAGTAGCGGAGGGCTCATGGGGCTGGAAGCTGTGAGTAGCGGAGGGTTCATGGGGCTGGAAGCTGTGAGTAGCAGAGGGGGGGGGGGGCGGAGGGTTCATGGGGCTGGAAGCTGTGAGTAGCAGAGGGGGGGGGGGGCGGAGGGCTCATGGGGCTGGAAGCTGTGAGTAGCGGAGGGCTCATGGGGCTGGAAGCTGTGAGTAGCAGAGGGCTCATGGGGCTGGAAGCTGTGAGTAGCAGAGGGCTCATGGGGCTGGAAGCTGTGAGTAGCGGAGGGTTCATGGGGCTGGAAGCTGTGAGTAGCAGAGGGCTCATGGGACTGGAAGCTGTGAGTAGCGGAGGGGGGCGGAGGGTTCATGGGGCTGGAAGCTGTGAGTAGCGGAGGGGGGCGGAGGGTTCATGGGGCTGGAAGCTGTGTAGCAGGGGGGGGAGGGGCGGTCAGCTCGTGGTGCCGCTAGAGCCGCACCGCTGTGGGCCGCAGAGGGGGGGAGGGAGGTCTCGTGGTGCTGGCAGCCGCACTGCTGAAATCTTCTGTGCGTCGCATGGGGACCAGCACTTCAAGCAACCTGAGACAACCGAGAGTCACAAGGGGGAGAGCGGGCGGGGGGCCGTGGTTCAAGCAGCCGGCTACCGCGCTTTTTGGTAAAACGCTGAAAGCTGCACGCCCTCCGTCTGCAGCGCCCCCAAGCAGGTTTTTTTTTTAATTAATTTTTTTAGTACATCGATTCTAAAACGCACCCCTATTTCAGAGATGTGAAATTGGGAAAAAAAGTGCGTCTTAGAATCGAGGAAATACGGTAATAAATAAGATTTCATTCAATTAACTTTTGTCCACTTCATAATATATTTACTTCTTTGGGGTTAATATGCATCTCAAGATACACTAACCATCCACCCCCTTCCCTCCTCACCCTGGGGAGCCAACCCCCACAAACACATGCGCTACCCCAACATACCTAACCCCTTCTACAAGAATGGTTAATAGCCCAATGAGCCAAAGGTGGCTAATCGGACTGTAGGCCAAAGTAGTAAAAGAAAAATATAACATACATATATAATAAATGCAATCATGTATTGTAGGTCTGCTATGAAACCCTGGGAAGCCAACTGCAAAAGCAGGGCGTGGCAGACCATGCAACCAGCGACATCAGCAGAAAGGGAGGTACGGGCCAATAATATATTATTGTGTGTATATTGAGAGGGCCTAGATAGCCGCACTGGCACACTGGGTTAGGCGATTTGGGGTTAGGTGAGTTGGGGGGGAGGGGTCAAGTGAGTTGGGGGGGTTAGGTGAGTTGGGGGAGGGTTAGGTGAGTTGGGGGAGTTGAGGGGAGGGGTCGGTGAGTTGGGGGAGGGGTTTGGTGAGTTGGGGGAGGGGTTAGGTGAGTTGGGGAGGGCTAGGTGAGTTGGGGGGAGGGTTAGGCGAATTGGGGGGAGGGTTAGGTGAGTGGGGGAGGGACTAGGTGAGTTGAGGGGAGGGTTAGGCGAATTGGGGGGAGGGTTAGGTGAGTTGGGGGGAGGGATTAGGTGAGTTGGGGAGGGCTAGGTGAGTTGGGGGGAGGGTTAGGTGAGTTGGGGGGAGGGTTAGGTGAGTTGGGGGACGGTTAGGTGAGTTGGGGGTGGGTGGGTTAGGTGAGTTGGGGGAGGGTTAGGTGAGTTGGGGGAGGTTTAGGTGAGTTGGTGGGAGGGTTAGGCGAGTTGGGGGGCAGTTAGGTGAGTTGGGGGAGGGTTAGGTGAGTTGGGGGGAGGGTTAGGTGAGTTGGGGGAGGGTTAGGTGAGTTGGGGGAGGGTTCGGTGAGTTGGGGGAGGGTTAGGTGAGTTGGGGGAGGGTTAGGTGAGTTGGGGAGGGTTAGGTGAGTTGGGGGGAGGGTTAGGTGAGTGGGGATGGGTGGGGTTGGTGTAGGCGCTTGGGGCAGGGACATTAGACCTTTCCGGGACGAGGGTGGTAGGTTTTAACCTGTAATTTGCCATAGCGGTTAATAAGGCATTGCCTTGCAATGCCGTACTAGCCTCTTTGGTAGGCAAGATGGTGGTGGGGGGGGAGGGGGTCGGGTTTAAGGGGGAAGTTGGGCTAGTTAGTGTGGTTTGGTATATACAATAACATCTCTAAAAAAAACTCTAGCTTTACAAAGTGTCGCGGCCCCGCTGGTATAAAAATAAATAAAAAGGAGTTAAATAGTCCACGTCACGTGCTTAGAACTTTCTCAACGTTACACAAGTATAACCTCATTCATTTGTGATTTCCCTTCAGAATATCTCAGAAGTTTCTGCAGGTAACAGGGACGTTTCACAGACAATTCCAGGTCCCTTGAGAGGCGGGAGCTGCTATGTGCTGCCAACGTCCAATCAGATCTGTTGTATTTATACATACTGGATATACACGCTCCCTATATGGAAACTCTGCACATCAATATAATAATCAATGTACACAATGTTATGCAAAATAAATCTCTTAATATAAGGTCAATACACTTTGCAATAAATTTCACGTTTTTATTTTTTCGAACTAAATTCCCTAAAGCAAATGTTAATTTGGATTAGGCCTTTTGAAAAGCATTAACCTGCTCTTGCAGATCTCAATAGATGTACAAGTGCAGATTAAATGGAACACTTTACAAATACAGTGTCACACAGCGTATCAAATAAACTATGCACAACAATAAAGTTGTTCTTTTACAGAGATCGCGTCACGTATCATGTATTTTTAGAATGTGTTTCGTTAATTTATCACATTCATTTTGGCGACTGGCGATATATATGAACTGGTGGTGTTTTTGTGGGCTTTCGCTTTTCTTATCCCATTGTGTGTCAGAAAGATTTATGAATGTTGCGTTTTTTGGCTTTAAGGCATAATCAATGTATTTCCGCTGTGCTTTCCACGGAACGTGGGGAACTGCACGTGGCTAAGAGCTAAGGAGGAAGCAGCAGTGCACCCCTGGTAGATTCGCTAGGAAACCCTGGGGAGCCTTCTGCAAAAGGAGGACGTGCCGAACCATGAAACTGATGACATCAGCAGAAAGGGAGGTATGGGGCACAAGGACCCGGCCTCTACACAGTCTGGCTGGCATAGCAACCCAGATAGCAAGATTACAACAGAATACAATAATAAAGTACATTTAGTACAAATAATCACGCTTTCACCAATTTTCTTTAAAAATATATTAAATTAATGGAATTTTCCAAAAACAAAGTTTACAAAAACTTAATTTTGAGCCCAGGAGGGGACTAGTTCATTAAAGGGTAACATTAACTCCAACAAATCATTATATTATATTATTCTATACTTAAGTAATAATCCCCTCAGAACAGGGCATTACTGGCCAGTAATGCCCTGTTCTGAGGGGATTATTACTATTATAGGATAAATGTAGGCTTTTTTTCCATAAATAATAGACACTTTTGTATAGTTATATAGATTTTTTTAAATAAAATGGTAAATACATGAAAGCACCTCTACATACACTTACACTGCAGCTATCTATATCCACACACTGCCACCCCCTGTGTACACACACACACTGCAACTACAGTATACACACACACACAAACTGCAGCTACACACACAAACTCTGCAGCTACATACATATACACATACACACACACACACACACACACACACACACACAGAGAGAAACTGCAGCTACAAACAAACTGCAGACAACCACTTACTTTGCAGCTACACAAACACTCTCTCGCTCCTCAACTCAAAATGAAGCTGTGTTCACGGAGGGAGGGGGATAAGTCACTGCCTGCTGCTGCTATCTGGCCAATCCCCTGCCCTGTCTGAGAGCTGTTCCTGCCTCCTGACCAATCCCCTGCCTTGTCTCAGAGCTTGTCTGACAAAAGGAAAAGCTGATTGGCTGGAAATAAACACATTGGAAATAAACAAATTGCAAGCTGCAAAAATTCTGGGCATCAGAGACTATAATCAGAGACTATAATTAGAATACTGCGCACGCTTTTGCCGGGGTCACACCAAGTGTGCATTCTAAATGAAAATGCTTTTGATACCCACTGAAAAAATACTGATAAGAAGAGAGAGACAAAGACAGAGGACACATCCAACAGAGCAATTAGCAAGGTTTCCATCACCGATGGAAAATATAGCGTTGTGACTTTGCACTTGTGTGTACCTTCACCTTTCATCAGTCACATGAGCCCTCGTGATAACAGACTTGCAGGAAAGCAGCCAGCCCAGCCCAAGGAGCTGTGACTGATGACAAGCTAAATGTACTCTAATCTTATAAGCAATGGATCGCAGCCAAGAAACGAAAACCTCGGGGAGCGGATGGTAATGGGTAGGTGCAATAAACCAAGCGATTCCAGAAACTGGCATTACTTCATGTCTCTATGAACAAATGCAGAGCCGACCGATAAATACATACATGGGCACACCAAAACCCTCTTGATTAACCCGATATCTAAAACAGAAAGACTGAACGATCGCTGGATCAGTACAGCTATACTTTGTGGATATGAAACAGAGACTATGTTCCTTTCTGGCTGCAGTAAAGTACATTTCTACGTCAAAATGTTGCACATCAGAATAAAAAAATGACCTTGTGTTATTTAAAGGTTTAACCACAATTATTTCATATGGTTAGGTGTTTGTTCATTTGTCTCTTTAGGAGACTGGGTTTTGGTATCCTGCTACACAGAATACGATCTTTGATTATATTAGGCAACGTAGAAACAAACTTCTGACTTCTTTCCCAGAACAGTTGTTTTTGGTGTTGTTGCTAATTCATGTTGAAATCCCTCATTTTCACACAATCCAGGAGAGAGATGTGCATTCAGAGAAGAAAGCAGTCAGTCTGCCCGCTCGCCATTTAATCATTCTCTCAGACAACCCTGCGGGTTTTGTGTTTGCTGGGAGATCACATTTCTTTTAACTGTGACCAAGTGTTTCTGTCAGCTGTATTTCATTACTGTATCTGCTTGATACATTAATTCCTCAAAAACTTTTCTCCAGTAAAAGAAATTGGCGGGGGAAAAAAAAAAAAGCTTCCTTTGTGCTTCTGAATAGTAAATGGCACATGAAGCAGTGTTTCACGTGTAGAGTCTTTTCACTAAGTTGCTGAGTAAGTCGAGCTAGCTCCACCTACAATGATGTAAGTACTAGCACTAACAGTCGAAAACTCACAGGGGGTTCCTACAGGTCACATATTCTGTTAATAGGATCAGATTTTTCAGGCTTGTTCCTCGTGTCTTTTCTGCTAAAAAAAGACTCTGATCTACTGAAATATGCATCTTGAGTCACGTAGGGGGAGACTCATGAAGGTCCATTGTTGACTTGAATAGCAATGAACGCGGGATCCGTTAAACCCGCACCGGACCTTCACGAAACTGCTGCGACAGTGGTGCTACCCAGCAGCTGGCTTCACTCGCACCGCTAAAGCTGCGGCCCAGAACAGCAAACGTTGTGGGTTCTAATCCTGTTAAGACAGAACCCAGCACCCCATTCCTCACGAGGGGCCTTAGGCTGCGTTTATAGCAGGTGCGTCACGTGAGCGGTTCAGCCAATGAGGGCAAACCAGCCTGGTGACACATCCGTCACACCTCCCCAATCGCTGGAAGCTCAGTTCACCCATAACTCAGGCAACAGGCGCACGTGACGCCATGTGCTCCGTCGCGCGTTCGCCTACTATAATCTTAGCTTTAGACTGGTCAACTCAATATACAGTTGTGTGAAAAAGAAAGTACACCCTCTTTGAATTCTATGGTTTTTCATATCAGGACATATTAACAATAATCTGTTCCTTAGCAAGGTCTAAAAATTAGGTAAATACAACCTCAGATGAACAACAACACATGACATATTACACCGTGTCATGAATTATTTAACAAAAATAAAGCCAGAATGGAGAAGCTACGTGTGAAAAACTAAGTACACCCTTACTGCTTCCATAGGAATTAAGATGCTAAGTAGTAGACAGGTGATGCTAATCAAATTCGCTTGATTAATTGATCATCAGCAAGTGTGACCACCTCTATAAAAGCCGACGTTTTATCAGTTTGCTGGTCTGGAGCATTCAGGTGTGTGTTAACACAATGCCAAGGAGGAAAGACATCAGCGATGATCTTAGAGAAGCAATTGTTGTTGCCCATCAATCTGGGAAGGGTTATAAGGCCATTTCCAAACAATTTAAAGTCCATCATTCTACAGTGAGAAAGATTATTCAAAAGTGGAAAACATTCAAGACAGTTGCCAATCTTCGCAGGAGTGGACGTCCCAGCAAATTCACCTGAAGGTCAGACCGTGCAATGCTCGGAGAAATTGCAAAAAAAACAAGAGTTACATCTCAGACTCTACAGGCCTTAGTTAGCATGTTACATGTTAAAGTTCATGACAGTACAATTAGAAAAAGACTGAACAAGTATGGTTTGTTTGGAAGGGTTGCCAGGAGAAAGCCTCTTCTCTCTAAAAAGAACATAGCAGTACGGCTTAGGTTTGCAAAGTTGCATCTGAACAAACCACAAGACGTCTGGAACAATGCCCTTACGACAGACAAGACCAAAGTGGAGATGTTTGGCCATAATGCATAGCGCCACGTTTGGCGAAAACCAAACACAGCATATCAGCACAAACACCTCATACCAACTGTCAAGCACCCTGGTGGAGGGGTGCTGATTTGGGCTTGTTTTGCAGCCACAGGACCTGGTAACCTTGCAGTCATTGAGTCGACCATGAACTCCTCTGTATAACAAAGTATTCTAGAGTCAAATGTGAGGCCATTTGTCCGACAGCTAAAGCTTGGCCAAAATTGGGTCATGCAATCTACAATAGAATGGCTGAAAAAGAAAAGAATCAAGGTTTTGCAATGGCACAGTCCTCAACCCGATTGCTGTGGCTGGACCTTAAGAGAGCTGTGCATAAACAAATGCACACAAACCTCAATGAACTGAAACAACGTTGTAAAGAAGAGTGAGCCAAAATTCCTCCACAACGATGTGACTGATAGTCACACAGAAAACGATTAGTTGAAGTTATTGCTGCTAAAGGTGGTTCTACAAGCTATTGAATCATAAGGTGTACTTAGTTTTTCACACATGGCTTCTCCATTTTGGCTTTATCTTTGTTAAATAAATCATGACAGTGTAATATGTCATGTTTTGTTGTTAATCTGAGGTTGTATTTACCTAATTTTTAGACCTGCTAAGGAACAGATGATTGTTATGTCCTGATATGTAAAAACATAGAATTCAAAGAGGGTGTACTTTCTTTTTCACACCACTTTAGTTCTTATGGAAATCTTTTTAGGTGTGGGATGGGAGTCATTTAAATATACTTATATTACTGCATATACCATTAGCACCCAGGCACCTCAGGTGTGCTCCTATCTGAGCCCAGGTGTCTCTCCCTACTGTATGTTATTTGGAAAGAGGTTTGCGGGGAGATATAATATATATATATATATATATATATATACAGTGCTCGACAAACCCGGTCGCCAACTCGCCAGCTGCGATCGGATATTGGCTCGTGGCCAGTAACCTTTCCCCTGCTCTGCAAAAAAAAAATCCCCTGTTCGGAAAAAAAAAATTGAAAAAAAAAAAATCGTAGCTGATTGGCTGTGACGTGAGATGGAGATGCCAGGACTTCAAACCGCCCTTTCTGCATGGGTAAGTAATGGGGGGGGAGGGGTTGAGTGAGTGCGTTCGTGCGCATCTGCTGCTGCTCCTCCTCCTCCTCCTCCTCATATCCTGCTGTATAATTGTGTCAGCTCCTATAATTTACAATTTACTGATCCGGTCATGGAGGAGTTTGGACAGATGCTTCAGGTGGGTGGAATTTAATGCACTTTAAATATTTATATACTGTATACACTAATACATCCTTCCCCCTCTCTCCGGTGCTCCCGCTGCCCGCGCGGGTCTGAACATACTGTAAAAGCCGGGGTGTTTTCCTCCCCCCCCTCCTGTGTTCCCGCTGCCCGCGCGGGTCTGAATATACTGAGGTAGCCGGGGTGTTTCTTCCCTCCCTTCCGGTGTTCCCGCTGCCCGCGCGGGCCTAAATATACTGAGGTAGCCGGGGTGTTTCTTCCCTCCGCGCGGGTCTGAATATACTGAGGTAGCCGGGGTGTTTCTTCCCCTCCCCTCCTGTGTTCCCGCTGCCCGCGCGGGTCTGAATATAATGAGGTAGCCGGGGTGTTTCTTCCCCACCCCTCCCCTCCCCTCCTGTGTTCCCGCTGCACGCGCGGGTCAAATGCTATAGTAGCCGGGTTGTTTCTTCCCCACCCCTCCCCTCCTGTGTTCCCGCTGCACGCGCGGGTCAAATGCTATAGTAGCCGGGTTGTTTCTTCCCCACCCCTCCCCTCCTGTGTTCCCGCTGCCCGCGCGGGTCTGAATATACTGAGGTGGCTGGGGTGTTACTTCCCTCCCTCCCCTCCTGTGTTCCCGCTGCCCGCGCGGGTCTGAAGATATTGCAGTTGCCGGTGATTCTCTCCCCTCGGTGCTCGCGCGGGGCGGGAGGAAGTAGTGTGTGTGTGGTGTGTGTGTGTATGAGAGAGAGATCGAGAGTGTGTGTGTATGGGAGAGAGAGTTTGTGTGTGTGTGTGTGTATATGGGAGAGAGAGATTGTCTGTGTGTGTGTGTATGGGTATGAGATTGAGAGTGTGTGTGTGTGTGTGTGTGTGTGTGTGTTTGTGTGTGTGTGTGTATGGGAGAGAGAGAATGTGTGTGTGCAGGACACCAGAGGTAACCCCCCAGTCAGTCACCCCCCCCTCCACCAGTCAGTCATCCCACCCCCCCACTCAGTCAGTCACCCCCCACCCAGTTACCCAGTCAGTCACCCCCCCTCCCCCCACACAGTCACCCATTCAGTCAAAAGTCCCCCAGTCAGTCATAGTGTCAGTCATACCAGCCCCCCACCCAGTCAGTCATCCCACCCCCCCCACATAGTCACCAAGTCAGTCATCCCACCCCCCACCCAGTCACCAAGTCAGTCATCCCACCCCCCCACCCAGTCACCAAGTCAGTCATCCCACCCCCCCACCCAGTCACCAAGTCAGTCATCCCACCCCCCACCAAGTCAGTCATCCCACCCCCCCACCCAGTCACCAAGTCAGTCATCCCACCCCCCCACCCAGTCACCAAGTCAGTCATCCCACCCCCCTACCCAGTCACCAAGTCAGTCATCCCACCCCCCCACCCAGTCACCAAGTCAGTCATCCCACCCCCCCACCCAGTCACCAAGTCAGTCATCCCACCCCCCCCACCCAGTCACCAAGTCAGTCATCCCACCCCCCCCCCACCCAGTCACCAAGTCAGTCATCCCACCCCCCCCACCCAGTCACCAAGTCAGTCATCCTACCCCCCCACCCCGTCAGTTGCCCCCCCGTCTCTTCCCCTTCTCTGTCTCTCTCTCCCCCTTCTGTCTCTCCCCTCTCTGTCTCTCCCCTCTCTGTCTCTCCCCTCTCTGTCTCTCCCCTCTCTGTCTCTCCCCTCTCTGTCTCTTTGTCTCTCCCCTCTCTGTCTCTTTGTCTCTCCCCTCTCTGTCTCTTTGTCTCTCCCCTCTCTGTCTCTTTGTCTCTCCCCTCTCTGTCTCTTTGTCTCTCCCCTCTCTGTCTCTTTGTCTCTCCCCTCTCTGTCTCTTTGTCTCTCGCCTCTCTGTCTCCCTCTCGCCTCTCTGTCTCCCTCTCGCCTCTCTGTCTCCCTCTCGCCTCTCTGTCTCCCTCTCGCCTCTCTGTCTCCCTCTCGCCTCTCTGTCTCCCTCTCGCCTCTCTGTCTCCCTCTCGCCTCTCTGTCTCCCTCTCGCCTCTCTGTCTCCCTCTCGCCTCTCTGTCTCCCTCTCGCCTCTCTGTCTCCCTCTCCCCTCTCTGTCTCTCTCCCCTCTCTGTCTCTCTCCCCTCTCTGTCTCTCTCCCCTCTCTGTCTCTCTCCCCTCTCTGTCTCTCTCCCCTCTCTGTCTCTCTCCCCTCTCTGTCTCTCTCCCCTCTCTGTCTCTCTCTCTCCCCTCTCTGTCTCTCTCTCTCCCCTCTCTGTCTCTCTCTCTCCCCTCTCTGTCTCTCTCTCTCCCCTCTCTGTCTCTCTCTCTCCCCTCTCTGTCTCTCTCTCTCCCCTCTCTGTCTGTCTCTCTCCCCTCTCTGTCTGTCTCTCTCCCCTCTCTGTCTCTCTCCCCTCTCTGTCTCTCTCCCCTCTCTGTCTCTCTCCCCTCTCTGTCTCTCTCCCCTCTCTGTCTCTCTCCCCTCTCTGTCTCTGTCTCACACTCTCTCTGCCTCACACTCTCGATCTGGATATCTTACTTACCCTATATATCTTAACTGCCCTATACTATACTAACATAACTTATACTGCTTTCTTCCAGATCTGACTCACACGGTAGACATCGGAATCCCCCCTAACCCAGAAGACAGGTAGGGAACATCTCCCCTCCAATGTATAACATTGCGGGAATGAGGGTACCTGGGCATTGAGGGACTGCGGATCAGGTAAGATCCCAGGCGGGATTGCTGCTTTAGATTTGTGAAGCGGGGACGTCCAGACACTGGTTAATGGGTTCAGGAAACTAGTCATTCACATCTGGCTTTTTTTTCTAGATCCGACATTTATACACACACACATACACACACTCAATCTCTCACTCACACACACACACACACACACACACACACACACACACACACACACACACACACACACTAACACACTAACACACTAACACACGTAACAAGGACCAATTGTAGTATAATGTAATACTATAAATAAACTTATGTCAAAAACGAATGTTCTTACTAGGAATTTATTCAATTCATTTTATTTATGTATTATTTTAAAAGCGGGGGCGGGACTAGGGGCGGGACTAGGGGCGGAACTAGGTGGCGAGTAGATTTTTTGGTTCGGCGAGTAGATTTTTGGGTGATTTGTCAAGCACTGTATATATATATAAAAACATACAATACCGTTCGCACAGGAATCAGCAGACAGCACTCTGGTTTGTGAAAAATAAACATATATTGTAGAAAAAATTACACAAATCACCAACATTTCGGACCCACAAATGGGCCCTTCCTCAGGGTAGTGCAGTGAAGGAATGAAATGCCCATACTAATATACCCCCTCCCCCAGGTGCACGTGTGTAGATTATCAAAACCAAACAATCACCATAATTAAAATCAAAGCCCAATTACCGGTCAAACTGAATAACTTAACAGCACCAGTTAGTAGACGCCGCCATTTTGAATCTGTCCGGTCGCCATCTTGATAATGGAGACCTTAATGCACATGTGCAGTGTATATACATCCGGGGGAAAGGTCCCCTTAGGCTGTGCATGTAAAGAAAAAGCCTGCACTTGAAGTCAGATGGCAGCCATCTTTGAAACTCTGCACATGTGCAGACTGACTAGTGCTGAAAAAAAATAAAAATGCAAAACGGTTCACTGTCTATCTGATATTACTGGGACCTTGTGTTACTAAGCAATAGGTCCCACTGCTAATGTGGTTATGCACATGAAGGGACCTGCATGAGCATGATATGACTGCTGATGCTCTCTCCTTGGATACTGCAAAATAATAATAAATGGCTAATATGAAAATAAAATAACCAACAAAGCAGAACAGTGTCAGTCAGACATAAGGTAAAAAAAAAGGCAAACAACAAAAAACTGAAGTGTCAGTGTGTGGGGGGACAATGCAGCATACATTCAAAATGACAATGTGACACCAGGATAAATAAAACAATATGTGATGTCAGTGTTAATAATACATATGAAATGTTTCAACACAGTAGTGGCTAATACAGAGCCACTGATCAGCACATGTAAATCACAGTAGCGTGCCAACTGTCTCTAAATTGGCAATAATCTGTCCAGATTCCATCATATCCTGGAAATACTGTATATGTCTTCTCTAGGTATCCACCCCTCAAGGTTCAGGATTGTCCTTGAGCCTTGTATTATAACTGGAGCTTAGTGATCATATAGATACTGTGAGTCCAGCGGGTATGGGTCATTCCTTCTGGCTGCCCATAGATGTGGAAAAAAGGTTAGACAATGTGAAACCTAACATCATATAGAACAACAACATCAAGTAATGTCCTGTAACCAGGCAAACGCCATAGAGGCTTTATGGCATCAATGCTGTGGAGACCCTATATCCGGCACTGCAGCTGTTCCCAGGGAATCCCAAATAAGTACTGCAAACGGCAACAGCATAGGTCTGTAGTGTAATATCTTTGTCCTGTTTGCACCAGTAAGGGTCTGCTGTGGGCCTTATTCAGTTCCTGTTTGTCAGCAGTACTTATCCTCTGATGCGGACCAGTTGGTTGCATTATAAGAAGCAACTCAGTTTCAGATCCTCATTAAGACCTCTCGGTCTAAGCGTGTTGAGACTATGGATCGTCCTGGCTTCTAGCTGAAGCAGTATTTTGCCTCGGTCCCCACCTCTCATTGGAACGTGTGCCTGCAAAATCGGCATGAAGCGTAATGTGGAAAGTCCATGTTGTTGCTCTTTGAAGTGTCTGGCTGGTTGAAGTTTCAGATCTTCTGTATTCATTGTGTCAGCCAGGGCTTTGCGTATAGTTGAACGATGCAGGCTCAGCCTTTCCTTGAGCATACGTATGGTCTTCCCTACATAATATAAACCGCAGTGTCATTTAATGATGTATACCACGTATCGTGACTCGCAGTTCATGTAATCTTTGATCTTGATCTTATTTCCATTCTGTGGATGAGTGTAGGTATTGCCCAGTATGAGGTATTGGCAATTGATGCATCCATGGCATTTATAGACACCCACAGGTCTTTCCAACCACGTTGTCTTGGCTGCATATTTAGTGGTTGGATCAGCTTGAGTGAGAATGTCTCCCAGATTACGGCCCCGTCTGTAGCAGAACCGTGGCGGGTTAATAAAGTTCACTCCAACTGTACGATCATGTTGTAAAACGTGGTAATGAATGTTACTGTATGTTATTTGGAAAGAGGTTTCCGGGGAGAGAGATAGAGAGAGAGAGATATAGAGAGAGAGATATAGAGATATAGAGAGAAAGAGAGATAGAGAGAGATAGAGAGAGATAGAGAGAGATAGAGAGAGATAGAGAGATAGAGAGATAGAGAAAACTTGAGTCTCTAGTAACATCTCTCTCTCTCATGAAGGTGTAATAATGTATGCATTTCTTTAGAAGGCTACACTGCAGGTACCCTGCAGAAACAAACGATTACCTCATTTACTAATGAGCCATGATAAAGCATGGAAAGCTGTATGCATATGGGTTCTTAGCCACTGCTCCACAAAGCAGCACAATCTGTTAACAGAATGCATTAAACACCTAATTTAATTAAATCTGCAAGAATAGAAAAACCTATTGCGAGCACTTTGTTTGATTACAGATGCAAGCGGAAAGAAACAGACCTATTGATCCGAGCAACTCCTTTTTCTCCACTACCCTACTGATTTGTTTAAAAAGAAATGATTTAATTCCCCATTCTTCCTTTTGAAGAGTACAAACAAACACTTGGTTTTCAGCTAGGACAGAGTGGACATTATTAAACTAATAAAAGAAAGATTCCAAAAACCTTATACAGAATTGAAAAAGCTGCGGAAAATGCACATTTTACAATTTTGGTTTTAATTTTTGTACCATCTTAAATATACCAACGTGGTTATTATGTTCTCCTGTGATTGGAGCTGCTTAGTAAGATGTTATAAAATACACAGGGAAAGTAGTGAGAGGAATACTGAGGATTTGCTGTTGAACACAATAGGAGACAGATTACTGTACTCCTCTCAAGAAGCATTCAGAAAAGTTTCCATGTGCAATCTTGCTCAATGGAGGCAGCATCTGTGCAAATAGCAGGTCGCAGTCCTGCAGTTTTTAACTTGAAATCAGGTCCGACCTACAGCTTTCCGGGGCCTCAGGACTTTCATGATCTACCGCTGAAATGTTAATGAGGCTTTAGTAAATCGGAACTTATTAGCGAGTGGCTAAAATGTTTCGCCAAGCAGGTTTTTTTCTTACCACTGTGGGAGAGGGGGCGGTAGGCGGGCAAGAACTTTTAAATCTGCTGCAATAGTAACCAAATATGTGTTGCGTGTTATGCAGAGCATGCAGCGTCGCTGACCCAACTATAGTAAATAATGCGCAGGGTGAGGAGGTACGTATTTTCATAGCACCCCCACATAGTAATATCTTTCACTTAGCGACAACTTTCTCCATTTACATTTACACCTACTAAATTCTGTTTATAATGTTAGTCTGTCCACAGCCAAGAACGCACCCAACTACGCAAATCATTGCAGGGCCTGTAGAGTAGGCCGAACATTTGTAAATACCCCCCTAAGTA
The DNA here is from genome assembly GCF_040206685.1 of Ascaphus truei. Lineage (NCBI taxonomy): Eukaryota > Metazoa > Chordata > Amphibia > Anura > Ascaphidae > Ascaphus > Ascaphus truei. The sequence continues at coordinate 224,353,983 of NC_134483.1, read as the reverse complement.
TCTGCTCCTAAGTTAAAAATCAGGGTGTCACGTAGTTAATAAAGGTACAGTACCAACATTCAATTCTACTGGAAGTATAGAAACCTTCAATTGTGATGTATTGGAACCTTGTACTGTATATATTCTATATAGCCAGAAACGTGTGGGAATCTGGTGTATATTCTGTATCAGTACATCCAGGGTAGGAAGGGAGCGATAAATCAGGAACACCCCAAAAAAAGATTTGGTGGCTGCTTTTCACACTGCTTTTCACTTGATTGATTTCTACTCTCACTATTACTAAGACTGTTTTGTATATTCTGTATCAGCCATGCAAATGTTGTATTGGAATCAAACAGCATGTGGCTGATAAAAGTACACCTCGCTACAGAACAAAATAACTACGTCAGGGAAGAAGAAATATTTACATTTATGACTAATAAACAAAGCTCTACTCCTAAACACTAAAGCTACATCCCTCTCACTAACGCATATTTATTTATTTATAAAATATTTTACCAGGAAGTAATACATTGAGAGTTACCTCTCGTTTTCAAGTATGTCCTGGGCACAGAGTAAAACAAATAATACATGGTTACAAGTATAGTTACATAAATGAACAAGGTATACATTATATACAAGACATTGCGTGCACAGTTAAAGAAAATATATATTATGAGCGTATGAAACAGTTACAGACCAGATTAAAGTGTGAGACAGCCTTAGATTTGAAAGAACTTAAGCTGGTGGTGGATATGAGAGTTTCCGGTAGGTAGTTCCAGTTTTGGGGTGCACGGAAGGAGAAGGAGGAACGTCCGGATACTTTGTTGAGCCTTGGGACCATGAACAGTCTTTTGGAGTCTTATCTCAGGTGATAGGTGCTGCATGTGGTAGGGGTGAGGAGCTTGTTCAGGTAGCTGGGTAGCTTGCCCAGAAAGTATTTGAGGGTGAGACAGGAAAGGTGTACTTTGCGCCTAGACTCTAGTGATGACCAATCTAGTTCTTTGAGCATTTCGCAGTGATGTGTGTTGTAGTTGCATTGGAGAACAAAACGACAAATTGAATTGTAGAGGGTGTCAAGTTTGCTAAGGTGGGTTTGAGGAGCCGAGCCATATACTATGTCTCCATAGTCAATAATTGGCATTAGCATCTGCTGTGCAATACGCTTTCTGACCAGGAGACCTAGGGAGGATTTGTTCCTGTAAAGTACCCCTATTTTGGCATAGGTCTTGGTTGTCAGCATATTACTTACTGTCTCACACTATTCAATTACAGTAACTGTAACCATTCCAATCCCAGCAGTCTTAACACCCAGAGCTTCTCCTCATTAATATTTGTGATGTTATACAGAACATGTCACCCCTCTAACATCTATATTCAGTATATTCTATAACAAATATATATACTGTGTTACATATATTTATTCATTCTATTACAATCTCATTCATATTCTCTTGTGACTTTACAACTATTCTGCTGGAATTCCGTAGCTATTCTATTTCAACCAAAATATCCATTCTATTAGGACCCTGCATATACTCTACAACAGTGTGTTATTAATATTATAATTAATATTTTATTAGAATTCCACATCTGCTCAACTATCCCCATATACACAATCTATTATAATCCCTCACATGTGCTCAGTGAGCTTTTTGTAGTAAAAGAGATGCTAGTGAAAAATAATTTCATATCTAAACCTCAAAGGATAATTCAGCTTTAAACAAGTAAATGTGGTAAGAAAAGCATACAGGCATACCCCACATTAACGTACGCAATGGGTCCAGAGCATGTACGTAAAGCGAAAATGTACTTAAAGTGAAGCACTACCTTTTTTCCCCACTTATCGATGCTTGGGTACAGGTAGGGAGCCGGTATTGCTGTTCAGGACGTGCTGACAGGCACATGCGCGAGCTGCTGTTTGCCTATTGGGTGAGGGGGAATCAGCGCGTCACTACTACGGCAGTCTGTAGGAAAGAATAAGTGTCCGTACGTGTGAAGCGAGCATACGGACACAGGGGTATGGTGCTGTTGAAAATATGTCCTTACTTGCGAGTGTACTTAAAGTGAGTGTCCTTAAACCGGGGTATGCCTGTACATCTACTCTCAGATAGTCCACACCAATTCTTAATAATTTCATATCCCTCTGTAGAGTTGATTATTGATTCCGAAGGGGGAAAAAACCTGCTAGGATTTTGATCCTGTGAGTCCATCCGCACAGATAGCACTGCATAGGATAACATATCCTCACATACACCTTTTCTTGGATTCCCTTACATATTGAATTACAATCACATGAGCATTCTGTTGGAATGATCTTTAATAAATATGCACCACAATCCCAAACTATGAGGCAAAGCAAGGCAAGCGTACTGTACGTTCCAGTTTGTTTTGTTTAGGTGCTATCCGATGTATGAGAATGCAGGACTAGGAGCACAGCGAGAGAAACTCAGTCTACCTGAATTAAGTCTTTCTTCACCCCAGGCTAAACATGCTCATTTCCCCTTATTGTGACCAGTAATCTCTGTATAGCAAGATGTAAAGTGATACCAAAATGTATTTTGTGGCATGGATTAAGAAATAAACATTAAATTATTTAGTACATTACTAACGCATGATTTTACGATGCTTCTCAGGTTGAAAGACAGGATCTTTCAGATGGAAGCTACAACTCTCAACCTGCACTTCTAATCACTATAATACATTATTCACTGGTACAACACCCAAGGCATTTTCAGTCACCACTAAAGTGTATAATATATATATATATATATATATATACACACACGCACAAATATGTGGACACACACACACACACACACACCAAATAATGGTTCTGAATTCAGCCAGTAGGGGAATTGTAAAAAGAATGGAAACCTCAGCTTTGAACATTATACTGTCAACAACCAAACTGATGAACATGTGAGACAAAAAAACAAAGATGAAATGAATGCAATATAGCAACAAGCCAATGTCAGGTTATGTTTTGAGGCATTGATTGGTTCTGGAAAGACTTATGGGGAAAATGATTATCCGCAATCTTTTAATAGGATGTATCAAAGTTTGCATCTCTAAGTACAATTGTTATCCACTTTCCTTTGCATTGACTAATTCTGGCATTACCTCCGCGCCTACAGATTAGCTTGAAACCGAACAGAGTATTTTACATCTCCGCAGACCCCGAGTATATTCCACCTTACTCTATTCAGGGTCAGAGAGGACCCAAGGGCGTACATTGTCATGTTCCATATATTTCTTCACAGCAGGTAAACTCCACTGTTGTCCTACAGAGGAAATGAAGCAAACGGGAGGTGAGAGTGATATGTTGGGATAGCTTTCAGTGCCAAGGTCTAAATGACCTGCTTTACTTCAGACAATCACAACAATCTGTCTGCTGGGTAGCACAGATCAAGATTACTGTAGCATGCTGCAATGAAACAGCCGGCATTCAGGCAGCAAATTAATTAATGGCAGCAGCCGAGCAATCAATATTTCTGGCATGGACAGTGCACGTTAGAAGAAGAAGCAGCAGTCCATGCTATGTGCGTTTTTAAAAAAAAGTTTTACTGCTGAACAGCTCTGGTAGGCAAAACGCATCTGTCACGTCTTTTTTTTTCTGCAGCGTCATTTACTTTAGATTAAAATTGAGCTTTTAAATAGTGAGAGCAGCATGATTTGTATTCAGTTTATTACACTGGCTCACAGTCAGGACAGAAGGACCTCTTTAGCTGTGCTGGGCCTTTACCCACCTGTAGCTCTTGCTGTGAGCAAACATGACTGAGGTGACAACGACTTTGTTGTCTAGGACTCTAGGACTACAAAAATCCCCAAGTTGCACATACAGTTTACTGGCAGCTATTCCCTGCCTGGAAGATTTTACAATCTCATTTCTTGGGGCCTGTAACAGGGTGGATCCCCTGTGACATAGTGAGACAGGGGAAACCGGTTTACAGAGCCCCAGCCAGAACTGAGGAGGTTAACTCCAAAGCAGGCCAGTTTGATTAGTCTCATCAGCTGTCTCGTTTGGGGTATACAATTGTCCCAGGCCCGGTGGCTGCGGGGGGGGGTGCGTCCAGGTGCCAGGCCTCAAGTTGCTGCCCCAAACCCCAGCTCCTGGCTCTCCCCAGCTGCTGCCGCGTCCCACGCCGGGCCGCGCTCTCTCTCCAACTGGTGCACACACACTGACTGACCACCCCAGACCCCCACACACACTGACTGACCACCCCAGACCCCCACACACACTGACTGACCACCCCAGACCCCCACACACACTGACTGACCACCCCAGACCCCCACACACACTGACTGACCACCCCAGACCCCCACACACACTGACTGACCACCCCAGACCCCCACACACACTGACTGACCACCCCAGACCCCCACACACACTGACTGACCACCCCAGACCCCCACACACACTGACTGACCACCCCAGACCCCCACACACACTGACTGACCACCCCAGACCCCCACACACACTGACTGACCACCCCAGACCCCCACACACACTGACTGACCACCCCAGACCCCCACACACACTGACTGACCACCCCAGACCCCCACACACACTGACTGACCACCCCAGACCCCCACACACACTGACTGACCACCCCAGACCCCCACACACACACTGACTGACCACCCCAGACCCCCACACACACTGACTGACCACCCCAGAGACCCACACTGACTGACCACCCCAGAGACCCACACACACTGACTGACCCCCCCAGAGACCCACACACACTGACTGACCCCCCCAGACCCCCACACACACTGACTGACCCCCCCAGACCCACACGCGCACTCTCAGTCGCACGCGCACTCTCAGTCGCACGCGCACTCTCAGTCGCACGCGCACTCTCAGTCGCACGCACACTCTCAGTCGCACGCACACTCTCAGTCGCACGCACACTCTCAGTCGCACGCACACTCTCAGTCGCACGCACACTCTCAGTCACACGCACACTCTCAGTCACACGCACACTCTCAGTCACACGCGCACTCTCAGTCACACGCGCACTCTCAGTCACACGCGCACTCTCAGTCACACGCGCACTCTGTCACACTCGCACTCTCAGTCACACGCGCACTCTCAGTCACACGCACACTCTCACGCACACGCACACTCTCACGCACATGCACACTCTCAGTCACACGCACACTGTCACACGAGGAATTCACACTTAGTGCAAATAGCTAATGCAGGGGATGTGTGCCGAGCACACGAATTATAAGTCAAATTTATTTGCGTTTTGTCAATGAGATTGTATTTTGATTTTTAATTAAAACATCACCAACACAAATACAATTTCTGTGACAAAAGTCAAAGAAGTTTCACTTACTATGCGCGTGCACAGCACACACAGCTTTTTTTATTTTTATTTTCAATTGCCTCTTTTTGATTAAGAAACATCTTTGCTGATTTCATACCTCTTGGTTAGTGTAGGGTGTTGTATATACTGTATGTAACCGATCCCACCAACCAATAGCCAAAGTAGGAAAATGTGGTAATAAAGAAACAATCCAACCTGCTAAAATATATATATATATGCAGATATTTTGTAAACTAATTATCTAAGCTGCTGATCGATTGGTTCTACCGTAATCAATCAGCAAAATCCTGTTTCCCATGGTTCACTTAAATGGCTGCCTTTCAGTTTCAAATCAATCATTCAGTCAGTGTAACTCAGCAGCTACAATGTATTCTTATATTACTAAGGTAACATTATGTATTGTTACAGTTTGCTGCTCAAACTGCTGGGAATATTGATAACAAATGATCACAAACAGGAAAGTGTTACAAAAATCTTGCACTGCTAGAGAGGTGGGGGGGCTAAAGCCTGCTATAGAAATCAAAAGATGCTCAGTATATTAAACCTCATTAAAAATGGCATTAAGAGTTGAATTTTACAATAAAAAAACGTGGCATTATCTAATACTACAGAACTGATTTATTGTACAAGATCACACACACAGAATATTGCTTGGCATGCTCCTTTAAGTGGTTTCCATGTGCCTGACTACACCAGCTATTCCAAGGAAACCCGGAGTACACTTTATTGTCTGTTGATTTAGGAGGTTAAAATGCTTGTCACCAGGCATGCCGTACTGGCCTAGCAGTGTTGCTAAAGCAACCCTACAATGCACGGCAGAACAGGCAGCAGACGAGTAAAGTCATTTATATTCAGACATCGCTCATAACTAGTGAAATATCTTCTGTTAAAGTGAAATCATTTGATAGTGTCACTTCTGGATTTGGAAAGATATACATGTAGGTGAGAATCGCCGTATGTAACAAGTTTACCTGCACACTGACACTGACCAATCAGAATTCACCATAGTCAAGCTCCCAGACACTTATCGCTTCGGGGTCACAAAACATTTAATTTTCAAACACTAAGCACTCTGATTGCCTCAGGCGGTTTTCATGGCATCAATGAACCTGTTTGGTCAACCTGCCTGTCTATCCAGCTCTCATAATGTCTATTTCAATCACAATTTATCTAACATTTTAATAAAAAATCCACACAAGCTTTTTAAACTGAAACCCTATGTGTTAAATGGATTATGCCCCTACTTCTTTTGTAATAAAAGGGTGTCTCGCTCACCTCCAGAAACATTACAGATGAGGAACTTCTCTCTTAAACATTGTCAGTCTTTGCGTTAACAAATTATTGTGGAAAAACTGTCCGACAGCTAAAGGCACTTTTGATGCATAAAATACAGCCTCTGGGACCCAGCAGTAACTTGTTAGCTTAAAATAAAAGCTAATATCATCTTAGAACAATGAGCAATAATTAGTTTACATAGCAAGACTGTCCTGGATATTACGACCATGAAAAGACAGGTTCCACTGGCCCGTGTTATTGTTGGTATTGCGTTATTTCAGCCTTACCCTCCTTCGCAGTCTGTCTCTCTCTTCCCGGATGGCACTCATGGTGGCCTTTGTCCTGTTGAGGTCTTCCTCTTTGCTGCACAGCATGGCAGTGAGGCTCTCGTTCTCTTCCCTGAGTCCTGCCAGCTCTTTCTCCCATCTTGACCGCTCCTCTGCAATGTTTGGGTACAACTCTCGCCCCAGCACTCCCTCTAGCTCCTCCACAGTCTGCCAAGGATATTAACAAACATAAATGGAGACGAGAGTTCTCAAACATATGGTGTAAAATTAAATTGGAGTACCCGCATTGATAAAAATATGTACAGTATAAATACTATACATGCCACACTTTTAAAAATACTGGATCTTTATGTAAAAATCATTGTTTAGTAATGATATAAGATGCAGCGACTGCAGGAGAAAGCTAAGGCTCCACAGACCATTACTGAAGTCTTCTGGGGGCCACAAGTGGACAAGAGACACCAGTTTGAAAACCAATGAATTAGGCCACTCAGAACACACAAAACATAACAATAGACAATTAATGAAATACACAGAACTAGAAATGGTTATTACAAATTGTGCTTTTGCTTCCTATTTTAATTTTATATGGAAAGGTACTACAGATATTAGAACACAAAAAAGTGGTAACCCGCACTCAATGATATAAAGACTACACACGAGTCAGGTAGCTATGGATCCTTTTTTTTTTTTAACTCAAAATGCACATAAAACAGATAAACTGATGCCTCAACACACACAAAAAGAGGAGCTCAGATCAAAACCGCATGAACAATGAGGTAAAGGAAAAAAGAACTAAAATGATACTTATCTTGGGCTCCAAGACACTGGTGAGAACAGAAAACATAATATGCAGGTAAGAGAGCGGGGTGACACAATGGTAGGCTAAATACGGCATATATTTATTTACAAATCACAGGCCCGTTCCCACAAGTTCTACGTAACCGTAGTATACATCCCTTAGAAAATAGCCTAATAGTCTAGTTACACTGTCACTACCAGCATGAATCAAGTGAAAAAAGAAGTCCCAGGCAGATCAGCAAGAGAGTTAAAATCAGCAGTATTAGAAACATCCATCAGGGGTGTAGCATGGAAGCATTGGTGCCCGAGTGCGGGTTACCGCTTTTTTGTTTTCGATATTTCCCTTTATGGAGTTAGAGGTCCCTATGGTTGCCTTGCACCATTTTATACCCACTCATCTCCACGTTGGAGTGCTGATTCCGACTATATTTTTGGTAGTTCAGATAATGATTATTTTTGGACCCTCGTTGTTAATCGGTGGATATTTGGACCAGATTTAGTAGGATCTTGTTATGGCACATCATGGTATAAACAACACTGATAGAAAATCACTGGCCTTGTCGCCTGTAAGGTAAAAATTTCGGCATGTCACCTTAATGGCAAGGTCACAGTGCTCACTGGCAGTAGTGAGCTGCTCAATGTGCCTGTCCACCTCAGCCACGGACAAGTTGCAGCTGCTCTTCTTTCTCCCACATACAACGTTCTCCAGGCCTGTCAGCACTCTCTGCAGCTCCGAGTTCAGGTCACTGCAGGTGTCTGTGCCAAGAATAGAGGGGAGAGGAAAGGACAGGTTGAGGTCATGGTGCAGAATGCAGAATTTTACTGTAGAGCAGGTCAGGCACATTCTTAAAATGTGTTTTTCAGAAAGACTCTGGAATGTACTCTATAAAAGATTTATAAACATAGTCACCACCTGTGTTTTTATTTTTCTCTCCTTAAAACACATATTACAGACTTGTCCACATTTAGCGGAAGTCATGATTTAATGGGGGGGGGGGGGGTTTGGGAAGCTGGAAAAGCTTATCCAACCCTAACTATGTCAGAGAGCTCAGCAGTTTTCAGAGCTTGCCCAAAATTACTCCGTACTTTCGGCATGCCTTAAATATTAATGAATTTAAAAAGTCTTATTAAAAACAGAAAATTATCTTCAAAAAAAAGTGCAATTTGCATCAGACAAAAGTCGAGGAGCTCTGACTTTGTTTTCCATAAGATCTGAAGAAAAAAAAAGGACAAGTACTTAGACAAGGCAAAATCTGACCTTAGGAGTCAGAGATTTGAACCCTTTCAATTGAGAAACCTTATCATTTTAAAGGCATTAACATTTTTATGTGGCAGTAAAAAAAATAATAATAATATTCACCGGCGTCAACTCCTAAAAAGTTGTAATTTCAGGTTATCAATGAATGGCTTTTGAATGGCTTACCAGAGTGAGGCTGATCCAGTGGCAATACTAAAAGGACAAAAAGTATGTATGCATATATGTATATCTTTATTTGTATAACGCCATCCATGTACAGTGTTTCACAGCAGTAATAGGACCAACAAAATAACATGAGACATTATGGGAATATGTGCTTCAAACATAAAGGTAAACATTAGGGAGATTAGTCCCTGTCCCAAAGAGCTTACAACCTAATTGGTATAAGTGTATGTATGAGCTTACTGAGGCAGTATGGTAAGGGAAGAGTACATTGGAGCTACTGAAATGCTTAAAGTGGTGAGTTTTGAGACGGGCCTGGAAACAGGTGAGAGAAGGTGCTTGGTAAATATTGAGAGGAAGGGCATTCCAAGGTGAGAAGCAGTGAGTGAGAAAGGTCGAGAGCAGGAGAGCAGCGATATAGCGAGAAATTAGGGATAATCATAAGGAGAGGCAGAGAAATAGATAGTGAGATTTGTGGGGGAGACAGGTGAGAGGCAGGACGGCATTGCGATGGGAGAGACTGAGGGCCTGCGTTTGAGCTCTAGCAGCTGCGTGACAGAGGAAAGGGTGTATCTTTGCAATGTTACATAGGAAAAATTGCCTCATTTAGTGTATGAATGAGCCAAATGTGACACCTAAGCAGCGTGCCTGTGATACTGGGTGTATGATATTGCTGCCAACAGTAATGAACCTGGAGGCAACAGAGCCAGGCTTTGGAGGAACTATGAGGAGCACTGTTTTTGATGTGGTAAGTTTGAGCCAGCAGAGGGCCATCCAGGGTGATATAGCGGAGAGACATTCAGAGACCTTTTATCTGGACAGCAGATTTAAGGTCTGGGGTTGAAAAGTACATTTCTACGTCGTTAACATAGAAGTGATACCTGGACCCAAAAGAAATTATAAGTTCACCTAGAAACAATGTGTAGATAGAAATGGATTACTACAGAGAAAAGGAAAAAGGAGAAAAGCAAAATTCTATGTACAGCGCTGTGTACACAGTCAGTGGGAGTAATATTATTATCATCAATACGCATTCTCTCAGGTGACAAGAGCTTCAGCACACAGGTTGCTTCTCTCCGTCTATCCTGTGTTACAGCTTGTGGTGGACACTACCTCTCTGGTGTTAGGGCCTCAACATAAAGTGCCTGACGCCTTTAATGAATTAAGTCCAAAGAGCGTTAAAATGCCATCTTGAAATCGAGCACAATACCGCTCCTTTTTCATGGCCCTTCAAGCAGAGAAGCGGCATACAACTCCAGCACTGAAGGGGTTAAACCACAGCACTAGCAAATTAATATAACGAGGTTACATACTTAATGATGTCTTTTAATGATTCTCACGTACAGTATAAAGCTAAACTACTGAAAACCGCAAATACGCAACTTAATTTTTTTTCCGGCTCTCTCAATCGTGTTCATTTGTCAGTGGTATTGGGGGGGACACAGGCTTATTTTTCAATGGATCTTTAGCTGATATAAGACATGCAAATGTCTCTCTGGGAAACTGATGATTCAGGAGACCAGCAATAAAGACAAACACTATTGGGAAGTTATCCCCGGCAGCAGGAACCGGCATTGGCTGCAGTGTGTGTATGTTAATATGTTACCATCCATGGCATAGTATGCATTGGCACAGTCAACGAAGATAAACCAAATGGTAATTATAAAGGAATTATACAACAAAAAGGTAGTAAAAAGGCACGACAATATTTCAAACTCAAATCCAAGGCACAATTGTTACACTGCACCAAGGTTTCCAGCGAGTGCTTTACAGACACTTTTGTTAAACGCTTTGGTTACATTTTGCTGACCGTTCTTTATTGCTGCACATTACTGTATATAGGGGGTCTATGTATTAAGTGAATGATCATTATTGAGCGATGATGGCTTCTGCACTTTAGTGAATGGGCAACATAGTGAGCTATTTATTGTTGCAATAACCTTGCACCAGAGTATCCTGGGCACACTGCAGATATTTTGACGTTAAAAAGGAGCAGTTCCACCTACGTTTTGTTTTTGTTAGCCATTTATTCTTTTTACAGGGCGGGAACTGGGAGTCCCCCTGAGCCAAACACTATTACCATTCTCTGCTCCGGGAACCCCAGTTCTAGAGATACTTACTGGTGAAGTTACCAGGTTTAAATCTCCCTCAGGAGAAACAAAATGGCGGCCAAATCACGGCTCAAAAGGATACTGCGATATCATTGGTTGTTGATTCCTATTGGGCAGCCATTTAAATGCCCTTTAAATACCAAGAAATAATACCGGTAACTTCACCAGGAAGTATCTGGGTAACCGAGGGGTCCCTGTGCGATTCAGCTCTGAAGGACCCGCCAGCTCTAATCCTGTAATAAAAGAAGGTTAGTTTAAGTGGATTGAGCCTTTAAGTATGGATGTGTGAATAACTACATTAAGTGCGGCACGCTTTAGCTTCCTCACTCTTTTTAAAGCAATTTCCCCCTGCTATATTAAGGACTCCAGTTTGTTCAGCCACACAGTTTGGTAAGAAGTACACTTTGGTCACTCAGTCTGACTCTGCTCTGGAAGCTGCCCTCTCCTATGGTGACCTTTCTTTCTCCTACACTCCGCGCCCTGATGGCAGGGGTGGAGGTGTGGGGCTCCTACTTTCCTCTATCTGCCATTACAGAACCCTTCCTATTCCCCCCTCTCTTGCTTTTCCCTCCTTTGAGGTTCACACAGTCCAGATCTTCTCTCTCCCTGTCCACGTGACGGTCATCTATCGCCCACATACCTCTACTCATCCCCCTTCTGTCTTTCTCTCTCCCTTTGAAATGTGGAAAGTGGCTAAAGCGCTCAAATGCAGGTGCAATGAATAAAATAAGCCAAACCACTAAACCAGGGTACTAATAAGAATAATATAGTACTTAATATGCAATAGTATGGGTACTATCCTCCTGAAGACAGGTGGTATATGGTACAAGCCCACTCACCCTCAGTCTCATCGGCAGGTTCCCCTGAAAATAAGCAATACTCACATCCTGGTGGTAGGTAGGCAAGCTGTGCAGCTACAATTATGCAATAACAGGAAAAGGGAGACCAAAGAGGGTAGTTAATGGATGTTATTACATTGTGTTTTATCCTTGAAAAAGAACGCTGTGACGTTCGAAACGCGTTGGATGGGTCTCTTGTCACATTAAAGTGCCCTTTTAATCATTTTTTCGTTTTGGGTCCTTCCTGCTCAGTTTTTGCTGGTGCGCTTTTTGGTCTCCCTTTTTCTCTCCCTTTGAACCCTGGCTCGCCTCCTTTCTCTCCTCAGACTCCCCTGTTCTTCTCCTTGGGCCACCCGGTTTCTATCTCTAACCTCGTCTTCTGGCCTTCAATAGTGGACTGCAGCCAGCACCGACAAGGATGACTACTACCTAGACCTGGTTTTCACTAAAAACTTTTCTCTCTCTGATTTCTCCATTTCCCCTCTTCCTCTTTCCAACCATCATCTCATCTCGTTTTCTCTCTCCCCTTCTCCACCTCGCTTCTGCAGAGACCTGCGCTCAATTAACCTACTGTAATGCCGACGATTATTCTAAAACAAACCTGGGGCAAAAAGACCCAGGTACATGCTGGGTACATGCTGGGTACATGCTGCAACATTTCACACATTTCTGCAGACAGACTAATGGCCCATCGGATTAACAGCAGGGGTCCCTGGCAGTCCCATTCAAACTGAATGGGACTGCCAGGAACCCCTGCTGTGTTAATCCGATGGGCCATTAGCCTCTACAGAAATGTCACTGAAATGTACCCAGCATGTACACAGCATGTACCTGGCTAGTTTAAGGCAAGTTTAAGGCAAGTTTTAGAATACTCGTTGGCTCGTCTGTATCAGCTTCGGTTTCCACTTTACGCTCCCTCCCTCTCCTCTCTCAGCCCTGCTCCAGACCTTGACAATGTGATCAAGAACTACAACTTTACCCTATCCTCCTCTCTTAATCTACATGCCCCGCTTTCTCTCTGCCATTCTCGCCCTTCTAACCCCAGACCCTGGCAAAATTTCCACACGTGCATGCTGCGTTTCTGCACTCATTTCTCTAAACGCCTCTAGAGGAAATCTCACACTCGCAGACTTCGTTCACTACAAATTTATGCTGTCCTGTTTCAACTCTGCCCTCTTCCAGGCTAAACAACTACTACTTTTCTCAACTAATCAACATGCACAAGTCTAACCCACACCGACTCTTCTCTGTCTTTGATGCTCTACTCAAACCACCCTCAGCTGTCTCTTCTTCCTCCTCCATCTCACCTCAGGACTTTGCTGACTATTTCAAGGAAAAGGTGGAATCCATATGTCAGGACATCCCCTCTGTTTCCTCCTCCCATCCTACACCTCTTCCAACTCTCCTCCTGCCTTCCTTGACTCTTTCTCCGCTGTCACAGAGGAGGATGTGGCACTGCTGATCTCCTCTTCTCGTCTACCACTTGCCATCTTGACCCCATTCCCTCCCATCTCCTAAAACCTCTTGCTCCTACTATGCTCCCTATGCTGACACACATTTTTAACTCCTCCCTCTACTCTGGTACATTTCCCTCCTCCTTCAAATATGCAACAGTTATACCATTACTCAAAAACAGCAAGCTTGACCCTACCTGTCTTTCTAACTATCGGCCTGTCTCCCTCCTGCCTTTGCCTCTAAACTCCTTGAACGTCTTGTATTCTCTCGCTTGCTCCATTTTCTCAACACCAATTCTCTACTAGAGCTCTATCTTGGGACCTCTCCTCTTTTCTCTGTACACACTCTCTCCAGGAAACCTAACACATCTCTTGGGTTCAAATATCACCACTATGCTGACGACACACCAATTTACTTTTCAACCCCTGACCATAAACCTGAAGTACAGACCAAAGTTTCTAAATGTCTTTCTGCGATATCATCCTGGATGGCCCACCACTGCCTTAAACTTAACATACTTTCACCCAAACTCGGCCCTACTACCTCCTTCCACATTACTGTTGGAAGTATGATCATTCACCCAGTAGCGCAAGCACGCTGCCTAGGGGTCACACTCGACTCCTCTCTCACATTCGCCCCTCACATTCAAAACATTTCTAAAACTTGTCGCTTTTTCCTCCGCAATATAACAAAGATACGCCCTTTCCTCTGTTGCTCGACTGCTAAAACTCTGACTCAGGCCCTCATTCTCTCCCGCCTCGATTACTGTAACCTCCTGCTGTCCGGCCTTCCTGCCTCTCACCTGTCTCCCCTACAATCTATCCTAAACGCTGCTGCCAGAATTACTCTACTCTCTCCTTATAAGGAATCGGGGAACACGTCCTTTGCGGCGTGTTCCCTCCTTACCTGCTGCTGCTGCCGCCGCGGCCACTGTTCCTGCCCATGCGCGCCCCCCCGCTCTCATTACAGAGTGCGCACGCACCCGCAGCTCTTCTAGCTGCCGCACGGAACCTGGTCTTGCCTCCCGCACGTGTCGTGCATCTCTCCCGTGCGACATGCACACGTGATGACGTGCGACGATCCCCAGCTGCGTGGCAAGTCTCTCCTCCCTGGCTTGTTGCCTGCAGCCTATTCCAGCTCCACTGGGGCCGCACCTCCGCTCCGCCTCCTGTTCCCATTTGTCTGCCCTGTCTGTAAATACTTCCTGATTCCTCCCATGCTTTGCTCAGCATAATTCTATGTAGCCTCGTGAAGCTCAATTCTGTTGTGCAGTGCTCTGTCTCGTTTGCAGTTAACCTCTTGTGTACCGACTCGGCTTGTTTGTGGACCCTTCTGGATTTTGGACTTTGGCTTACCCTCGACTACGGCGATCTCTCCTACCCTTGAACACGGCATACGGACTCGGACTACGCTGCTCTCTCCAATCCCAGACCACGGTTTACGGACCCCTACTATCCTGTCTTCTACAATCCAAGAACTCGGCAAATATACCGCATCTCCTACACTCTCCAACCCAGACCCGGCAACGCTAAACTATCTGCCTTCCAGGCACGCCTCCGCTGCTGCGGGTGTGTGGTATTATACCTTCCCACCTCAGTGCCGGGGTCTTGTCTTGTGACACGGGCAGCGGGAGCGTTACATTCCTAAATCTGTATCAGTGTCTCCCCTGCTGAAATCCCTCTCCTGGCTTCCTATCAAATCCCTCCTCACTTTTAAAGCTTTACACTCTTCTGCCCCTCCTTACTGTACATCTCGGGCCTAATTTCTCGCTATACACCATCCCTAGTCTTTCGTTCCGCTCAATGATGTCTCTCTCTACCCCATTTGTATCTAAAGCCCTCTCCCGCCTTAAACCTTTTTCACTGACTGCCCCACACCTCTGGAATGCCCTTCCCCTCAATACCCAACTAGCACCCTCTCTATCCACCTTTAAAACCCACCTTAAAACACATCTGCTTAACGAAGCATATGAGTAGCTCCATGGCTAACACTATACACCTAATACATAAACCTTGGCCCCTTGCAGAAGCACTTAGCAGAATGCCCTCCCTACTGTCTCTGTATGTCCTTCCTACCTACCAATTAGATTATAAGCTCTTCAGAGCAGGGACTCCTCTTCCTAAATGTTCATTTTTAAATCTGAAGCACTTATTCCCATGATCTGTTATTTTTATTATTTAGTATTTATATGATTGTCACATGTGTTACTACTGTGAAGCGCTACTGTATGCGCATTGATGGCGCTACATAAATAAAGACATACAGTACAATACATAATCGCATTTGGATGAGAATTTCTGCAACACCATTCAGAATAGTTTTTTAGTACTTCCTATTGGTTTCAATGTTTTCAAGCCAACAAATGTCATTAACTTTAACTGTCTATTGAGGATAGAACCATGCTTACATTCCGTATACTGTTTATGAGCTGTAAAGAACAAAAGGCAATAAAGTCCTTAAAATAAAAAAAAGTGCACACATTCTATCCACGAAAGCATGAAAAGTTGGTAAACTGACCTTGAAGAACACATTGTGTAAGATAAAAACTCATTAAATATCACATCTAACTCATACTGGTATATGCAAAGGTTCAGTCCAAGATACTGTACTGAAAATAAGGAAAACAATGTATGTGCATGTATATATATGCTATGTGTGTGCGCGTGTATGTATGTATGTACATACATATACACACACATACATATATATGTAACACCCCCCCCCCCCCTACTAGTGGGCTACTAAAAGTACACTAGGGGTTAATAAAGTTAATAGGAGTTAAGGTTAAGCTATACCCAGTGGTGGCACAGCATACCATGTTATCAGAGGTATAAAGGAGAGAGTCCCACCATGGCAGCAGAAGAGAAGCTTCAGAGCTAAGAGGTAGGAAATATGTTCCCCAAACTATAAGTTTGGGTCAGGCTCCCCTTTTATTGTATTTAAATCAGAGACAATACCCCATCATTAAGGCTCTTTTAGTATGGCCATATTAAGTAAGTGCATGTCCCAAGAAAGGGAATGCTAGCGAGGGCCGCCTAAGTGGGCCAAGCAGAAGTACCACCAGGATGTCTGGGGATCAGCCTACAAGCACATCCCCATCCACAGGGGTCAGTATCCCTGAGGAAGTGGCAGTTCCAAAGCAGGAGTATGGAAGTAATAGTAACATTACACAGACCAAGCCAGGATCGCAGCAGGGGTCCACAGTAAAAGGGACTGCAAGGATGTTGATAAGAAGGGGAGGGGGACCCAGACCCACCAGATGAGTACAGTAGAGTCTCGGATATTCGACTTCTGGTTAATCAACAATCCGTTTTATCCCACATTTCCCCCCGATCCCCCGCCTTCTCGTTTACCAGGTTTACCGGCGGCAGAAGAGGAGCACTGAAGACCACAGGAGCAGAACAGGAGGAAGACAGCTGGCGGCAGGAGAAGAGGACCATGTCAGCGGAGGGAAGAAGTTGAAACAGTGGGCGGCGGCAGGAGAAGAAATGTAATCGGAGCAGGATCAGAGAAGCACAGGAGAACGGCAGGGGAGGAAAGAGCTGTAGCACCGAAAGTTGACCGGCGTCTGACTTCTGGTGTCTGCCGGTGTTACAGCACATTCCTCCCCTGCTGTTCTCCTGTGCTGCTCTGCTCCGATTAAATTTCTTCTCCTTACGCTGTCTCAACTTCTTCCCTCATCTCACATGGTCCTCTTCCCCCGCCGCCAGCTCTCATCCTCCTGTTCCACCCCCGTGGTTTTCAGTCCTCCTCTTCTGCCACCGCCAGTAAGCCTGGTAAGCGAAAAGGGAGAGGGGGGACGCAAATGTCGGATAATACTTTCCGTATAATCCGTCATTTTCGGTTATCCGACACGATATTGGCCTGTTCAGGTCGGATGACCGAGATTCTACTGTATCACTAAGGTAACCAGACCTCCCATGTGGGTTAAGAGTGAGAACTCAAGGAAGACCTGTATAAGTATTGATATCTGTGCAACCAAGTTACCCAATATGTACTGGGACTGCAGTGTTCCCAAGCATGGGAACATGAATAACGATTGAGGTTGTATTATAAAAACTTCTGGCGCACATCTTTTCCATCGCCCAGCAGACCACTGACGGCCCCTGAGACAAGGTAAATCGTTGCAGATGCCTTATACACCACTACTCTGATGTAACCTCCTTAAGGAACCTGGCAGGGAGGGGTATATACATTTATCCATGTATTCATAGCCGTCATCACTTCATTCCATCTGTTAACTTGTAATGCTGCAGACTCTTCTTTACTCTGAAGCAAGGTGGTCCCACACCCATTATAGAACTTTTAATAGCCTTAATTTCTTTGCTGACCAAGATACAGCACTGGCATTGTTACATGACATGGCTTGCACGTCAACACATACTACCAATTCTGGAACATTTCGTTGATGAGAAGAGGTGTAAAACCCACCCATTTTTCACAGCAAAAAAGCAGCCAAGGTGGGCAACACAAGCACGAAACATGGGATTTTCTCTAAGATGGAGTGGTGTAGGATCAACGTGGCAATTGACATATGCAGCATCAATATTTTTATGGGAGGTGAATTTAACGGGAAATGAAAGCCTTACATATGGATTGCTGCTGGAATCTTTCCAGAGGAATAGTGAGCGGTTTTGTATTGCTTAGAAATATGCAATCTGTCCTTTCAAAAAGAAATGGATTATTATGCAAACGGTCAGCTGGCGCAAATAAAATGTACAATTAAAATGTAATATAGGGAGGGTGTTTTATTTTCATTGCAATGGGTCTTGTACCTTGCATACGTGATACAGTATATATTACTATTATAAACAAACTTACACGTAGTAGATCAAAAACAAATATATAAGTATACTTACATATACACAGCGGAACTATACTATAAATAAAGTAACTACACTGCTAAGTAAATGCAAAAGAGCCAATTTACTTAATACTATAAACAGGTACTCCATGCATTTTCTGTGTGTCAAAGTGATGGTTATCTTCATAAAAGAAACATTTTAGTGTTTAAGCCAAATTCTTATTTATTTTGCATGTAGCACGGAGAGCAGCATAATCCTGTGATCTAAAAAGTACACAACATAACATCAAACATGGAGATAGGGAGCCAGTGAACGGATTGGCACACACTGTAGGAGTAAAAGATGGATAGGTCAAGCATCAGGGTTGTCCATGCACTGGGGTGGGAAGAGGCAGAAAGAAGGCCAGCTAGGAGGAGGTTGTGATAGTCAATGGGACTTTATGAGGGAGTGAAGCAGGAACTGGTACTAATGTGTCTTTGTAAATAGAAGCTGGAGAAACCCGAGAAGGAAGAAGGGGAATTCGGGGATAGTGTCCAAGGTAGCCAGAGGTTGGGGAATAATGTGGGAAGCATTTATCAAAAAGTAATTGAATGAGAGTCGTGTCGTCATCAGGCTGATGGCTTGATTAACGGTTAGGTTGTGTGGCTGGCGAAATTTATAGCATGCGGGCAAGGGTATCCTAAGGGATTGAGCCTTTAATGTGATAGTTTTCATGTTGGTTTAAATATATTGCAATGTATCAAGTTTTGCTAGATGGTGATAAAATGAATAAAAGCTGCAGCTTGGTTTTCATCCTTCAAAAAGCACAGCGTTTACTTTATACGAGTTTGTGGTTTTTAGGACTGTTCAGCGAAGTGGAAGCAATGTTAAGACGGGTGGTTTAAGGATTATAGTAAATGAATACACATGGATTTGGTAAGTGGCCGTTCTGCTTATTCAGAAACTTAAAAGTTAAGACAGAGCGTGTGGTGTTGGAGTGCTAAATGGATATCCTAATATCTGGTATGAGACGGCATTAAAGCGTTTGTCCTGCTTATTTTCATAACGATTCAGTCCTGCTCGGACCTGCAACTCATTACATGAATTCTCCTTTGGAATCCTGAGATAGATAGTGCTGTGATGTATGAATCTACACTGTGTAGAAAGAAACCTTGGATGTGAAAGTGGCTCACTCGTGGCCGTGTGAGTCCAAAAATTGTTATTGATATATTTCCTTAAAAAACAAGAAAGACGGTGCAAAACAGCACTAAAAATCATACAATACCCCTACTGGGAAACACGTGTAAAATATAAATAACAATAGAGGCAGCCAGACAAATACTGTCAGTACAGTCAGTTGGATGGCATAGGAAAAAAAGGGAAATGTCTGCGCCAAGTGTGACAATAATAAATAGTCCAAACCATACGAGTGAAAGTCCAAATGTAGTCCTTAGATGATCAATTGATGTGCAGACGGACTGTGGATTCTCTCCAAGATACAGTGCAATATGTGGAAATAAAAGAAAATGAATTATGGTGCAGTATGTCAGTCAATGCGGACATAAAAACATATCACTAACAACACAATACAGACATGACAGACTAACAACAACACAAGCCAGACTAAAAAATAATAAAAAAGCTATTTATTGACAACTAATGTAGGGTTCTGGAGGATGGCTGGCAGACACCAATCCGGGGGGGGGGGGGGGGGGGGTTAAAATCGTTGCCCTACTCACAAGATACAGGAAAATATCAGGCAGTAGGACTGGAGACACAATCAGTGGTTTCAAGATGGCGACCGGAGCCCTCTCACTGGCGTCCCCACGTGAGAGGTAGATGCTGTGTGGAGCTACACAGGTCACAGGAGCTGAAGCACCTCCGAGCGGATGTAGCGTCACGCTCTGTCTTCCTCCCAATACTGTTGTCCTCATACGTATCTCGTCCCCCACGCCTCAGACCGGATAGTATGCTTCCACTTCCAGGAACCAAAACTTCACTCTGTTTAACTTCTGATCGCTGCCCTCTAGCTTTTTTATTATTTTTTAGTCTGGCTTGTGTTGTTGTTAGTCTGTCATGTCTGTATTGTGTTGTTAGTGATATATGTTTTTATGTCCGCATTGACAGACATACTGCAGCATAATTCATTTTCTTTTATTTCCACATATTGCACTGTATCTTGGAGAGAATCCCCCCAGTTGAGTCCGTCTGCACATCAATTGATCATCTAAGGCAGCGGTGCGCAAACTGTGGGGCGCGACCCCCAGGGGGGGCGCGAGACTGCCGACGGGGGGCGCGGGGTTTACAGAGGCCCCGCGCGCTTCCCGAAGGCACTTAAATTAAGTGCCGGGGGAGCTGCAGGGCCTCTGTAAACCATACTTACCCGTGGCTCTGGCGGCTTCCTCCCGGCGTCGCCATGGCAACGCGGCATCAAAATGACGCTGCGAGGTCATGTGACGTCACGTTGCTATGGCAACGTGACGTCATTACGCCGGAGCGAGGGTAAGTTGGGGTTGGGGGGGCGCGGGAGTGAGGGGACAGCCGGCAGGGGGGCGCAGGGAAAAAAGTTTGCGCCCCCCTGATCTAAGGACTACATTTGGACTTTCACTCGTATGGTTTGGACTATTTATTATTGTCACACTTGGCGCCGACATTTCCCTTTTTTTCCTATGATATATTTCCTTATCACTGTCCACTATTGTTTCGTCATTGCAATTGTCCACAAAGTGTAATATCATTAATTGTTTTTTTATTATTTATCTTCCATGTTTTGCGCTGACCATACACTCCACTTCCATTGCCTTATGAGGATCAAGGGATGATCTTTCTCCGGTCAAGCAGCAGTTCCACAGAGAGGCCAGTATATTAATTATTATTGTTAATTTCTGGTTTTTATCGCTTATCTAATATTAGCCACATGAAGACGTTTGTTTGTGGCATCATCGGTTCATCTGTATAGTAATCATAGGGGGCGCCAGAGTCACTTTTACACTTGTTATGACTAGATATGGGCGAAACTATCAAAATCTGTTCCGTGGAGTAAAATGAATCTGTGCGGATTAATCCATAACACCATTGGATACAATCCGCTGGGGAATTGTAACAATCCAATCCGTGGATTCCGCTATCCGCGGGTGGATTTTAAGAATCAGCGGATTGCGGCATCCACGGATTGGATTGTCTCTTTTTGAGACTGATTCGCAGAAATCCGAGGACCAAAGGAACTATTCGATCCGAGGCGGATCCAAGTCCGCCCCCAAAATTCGTCCAATCACTAGTTACGACTCAATACCATCAATTACTAGAGACACTTACCCATATCCACAGTGACCGCAGTGGACTGATTCTCCTGTACTGAGACTGACGTCTGATCCTGGTCCACACTGCGCGAGTCGTCGATGGTTTCAAGCTGGCTGTGACTGTGTTCTGACCGCAGCTCAGAATATTCATCCTCCTCCCTGCACAACAGAAACATCACACATTGGAGACAACATCACAGCCCCTCCAAAGCAATGAATAGCATTTGCCATCCTGTAAGGCGTTTTTCATGTGATGATGTCACGGCTTTCTATTTGCCTCTTGTGTGAGGGGGCCATATTATTTCTACTGGAAAAGAATGTCAAAAACATGATTCTTGACCGGAAGAATGTCAAGATGCAATCTCTCGGGAACCAGTGATGCGCAGCTATAAAACTTTCTGGGGGAGACAGCACCTGGCATAGAGTATAAGTGGACCGGGTCTGTAGCTGAATGGTACTATTCTCACTTCCAGGAAAAAGCTACCATTTAAATGGTTATTTTTTTCCTTCCGGATCATCAAAATAGAGGACTCCTAAGCCTCACTCCCATGGGCCATTAGGAAGCTGTAATGTGATCAGGGCATGACATTGTGGCTTTCTATTGAATAACCCAGTGGCCATCTTGTTTTAATCGGTAATTTTACTGGCAAATTAAAAAGGTACATTTATCTGGAAACAGGGGTTCCCCCCAGTTGAGAATAGCCTAGTTCTGATGACAGGGAAGTGGGGTGGGGACTGCCATTTTAAGACATGTTGGCGTTCTTGGTGCATAAATGCTGGAACACTCATTGCAAGCCATAGTACATGTGGTACATAACATAAGGATGTGTGCATTAATCAACCTCCCACCCTAGTTCCCTTACACTGCTCCTTACTACTACAACTTAATACTTAAGTGTAGCAATGTATAGTAAATGTGCACATTATTCAAAGACAATTTTTTTAAAAGTACCCTTCAAAACACAATGCAATCATGGTAACCTGAGTGAAAACATGTGAAGGTAGATACTGCCGGTAACCTGAGTGAAAACATGTGAAGGTAGGTACTGCTGGTAACCTGAGTGAAACATGTGAAGGTAGGTACTGCCGATAACCTCTGAGTGAAACATGTGAAGGTAGATACTGCCGGTAACCTGAGTGAAAACATGTGAAGGTAGGTACTGCCGGTAACCTGAGTGAAACATGTGAAGGTAGGTACTGCCGGTAACCTGAGTGAAAACATGTGAAGGTAGGTACTGCCGGTAACCTCTGAGTGAAACATGTGAAGGTAGGTACTGCCGGTAACCTGAGTGAAAACATGTGAAGGTAGGTACTGCCGATAACCTCTGAGTGAAACATGTGAAGGTAGGTACTGCCGGTAACCTCTGAGTGAAACATGTGAAGGTAGGTACTGCCGGTAACCTGAGTGAAAACATGTGAAGGTAGGTACTGCAGGTAACCAAAGTGAAAACATGTGAAGGTAGGTACTGCCGGTAACCTCTGAGTGAAACATGTGAAGGTAGGTACTGCCGATAACCTCTGAGTGAAAACATGTGAAGGTAGGTACTGACGGTAACCTCTGAGTGAAAACATGTGAAGGTAGGTACTGCCGGTAACCTGAGTGAAAACATGTGAAGGTAGGTACTGCCGGTAACCTGAGTGAAAACATGTGAAGGTAGGTACTGCCGATAACCTGAGTGAAAACATGTGAAGGTAGGTACTGCCGGTAACCTGAGTGAAAACATGTGAAGGTAGGTACTGCCGGTAACCTGAGTGAAAACATGTGAAGGTAGGTACTGCCGGTAACCTGAGTGAAAACATGTGAAGGTAGATACTGCCGGTAACCTGAGTGAAAACATGTGAAGGTAGGTACTGCCGGTAACCTGAGTGAAAACATGTGAAGGTAGGTACTGCCGGTAACCTGAGTGAAAACATGTGAAGGTAGGTACTGCCGGTAACCTCTGAGTGAAAACATGTGAAGGTAGGTACTGCCTGTAACCTGAGTGAAAACATGTGAAGGTAGGTACTGCCGGTAACCTCTGAGTGAAACATGTGAAGGTAGGTACTGCCGGTAACTTCTGAGTGAAACATGTGAAGGTAGGTACTGCCGGTAACCTCTGAGTGAAACATGTGAAGGTAGGTACGGACGGTAACCTCTGAGTGAAACATGGGAAGGTAGGTACTGCCGGTAACCTCTGAGTGAAACATGTGAAGGTAGGTACTGCCGGTAACCTCTGAGTGAAACATGTGAAGGTAGGTACTGCCGGTAACCTCTGAGTGAAACATGTGAAGGTAGGTACTGCCGGTAACCTCTGAGTGAAACATGTGAAGGTAGGTACTGCCGGTAACCTCTGAGTGAAACATGTGAAGGTAGGTACTGCCGGTAACCTCTGAGTGAAACATGTGAAGGTAGGTACTGCCACACAGTCGCAGGGAATATATGGGTGCTGTACTGTACCTTAAGGGATTTCTTCTTGCCCTTTGAAATACTGTTTTGTGTGCACTCCATTCAGGAAATATAAGCATTTCAAATATAAGGGAGGTTAAAATGGAGCACCCTCCGGGTAATTGAAAGGTTACCCTTGTAACCTCAGGTACTAGAAATTATGAGAATCATGATTTTTAACACGCAAAAAACTATTATTTCTTCTTCTGAAGAGCAGGACTCAGAGGGTTCTAGAGGGGATTGCGGCTTTAAATATACTACTACATTTTAAAAACAATTTGTGTTCTCTGGAGTCATATGCCAACACTAAATCTTGGTTAGCATAACCAGGCCGGTAATTCTCTGCTCTGGAGTTTTTAACATGGACTACTCACATACACAGCTTTGTTACCCAGATGCCTCTGCTTAACCAGTAAGTACAAACAACTTTGTTATTTGGAGGCTTGCCACCTAGTAACGGCTACAGTAGGCTGCCTTTCACGTGACCGGGAGCATGCGCACGGTGGATTATGCCGTTTCAGCAGCTGCTATAGACACCATGTTTTTTTCACCACGGAGTCTTTCCATTTCCCCTGCATAAAAAGGCTAAAACGTGCCTTAGAACACTGGTTTCCTCCGACACCTCCGGTTCAGAGGAAATAATACCAATTAAAAAGAACACTCATTCATGTTGGAGAAAGTAGAGAGGAAGGGTATACAGGGACCTAATCCAGGAAGTTTCAGTAAGTGTCAAAGTTAGCAGGGCCAGACCTTTAATTATGTCCCTAGCACCCATAGGTCCCACTGGTTAAATGTGCTTGCCCAACTTAGCTCTACGGGTTCATGAGTTTCCCAACCAAGAAAAATAAATTTGCATTTAATCTCAGTTTTTGGACGAGGTCAAGGCCAGACACAAGGCACAAGTCTCTGACATGAAAATAGTTCCCCACGAAAATATTAGAGGGCCCTTTCATAGAGAGGTATGGTTCGTCAGACCCTATGGACCACTATATGACACCTTTAAACAGGACCAAGTGAATACATGCTTCAAAAACTGATTCTCATCGAACACCAGAGAACCATCTTCCCCGAGGCGTTTCAGGGCAGGTAGGTGTAGGCCTCAACCCCGTACGTTCCCTTTCACTTTCAGGTTCATAAAACGGCCAGAGATCACTTCAGAAAAATGGGTTCTCAGAGTGGTAAACAAGGTCTTTTCACTTCCCCCTCAGGAGTTTTCCTTTTCAGCTTTCTCCTTCCTCAAGAATCTGCAGCCCTCATCTAGAATCTGGCTTCTCTTTAACTCTAAGTCAGGGCAGAATAGAGGTAGCAAATTCAGTAGTTTCGGCGGGGTAAGCCACCTCTTTCCTGTACAGAAGCCAGATGGTTTCGTTCGACCAGTTCTAAATGCAAAGAACGTAAACATATTCATCAGACAAAAAAGATTTAGAATAGAAGGTCCATCCGACATACCCACTTTAGTCCAACCCAATTACTTTTTGCGTGAAAATAGACTTAAAATATGCATTTCACACAGTTAAAGTCTATCACAATTGGAGGAGACTTCTCAGATTCAAGTGGAAAGAGCATTTCTACAGGCATAATTTTTGACCTGTACAAGGCCCCTACACTTTAACCAGAATTATGAAGTCGGTAGTGGCTCATCTCTATCAAAAAGGGTTTTGGTGTATCATTTATCTAGACAGTAGATGAGAAAGGAGATGCACTCACACGAATCGTAGAACCGCTTCAGGTGCACGTCCATCACAAACCAGGTGTGAGCAGAAATAAGTAGCTCTCCCAAATGGGGGGAAAAAACGGCCCTCCAAAGGACTTGGGAGAAAAGTATTCAAAAAGATGTATTGAAGCATGATCATACTTTAAAGCAGCAGTTCAAGCAATATCCTACGTGTGTTTTAAAAAAAATAATAAATCAATTCTGAACTATGATAAAATAGCATTAACAAAAATGAAAAAAAAAATGCTTTAAAAACATTTTTAATGTTTCTAATGTAGGAAGCATTTCCAAAGTGACAGCCCCCTTCCCCTTCTGATAGGCTCTGGCTCTTGAGCCCCGCCCTTTCTCTAGCAGTGCACCAATTGTATCTAATAACTTCCCAGTCACATAATATTGCTGGACTACATTACCCACAATGCTGTGCAAGAACGGAATTAAATAACCCGATCGATTACAGGAGAACAGATCGATCTGCAACTGAGCTAATCACTTGTCAGTGTGCAGATTATATTGATGCACATATTGAATGGGGGGAATTTTTTTAATTTTTTTAAACGGTAGCTTGAACTGCAGCTTTTTAATGAATAAATATTTTTGAATACTTTTCTACCAAGTCCTCTGGAGTGCCGTTTTTTCCCCTGCATTCGGGAGAGCTACTAATTTATTTATCTAGACGACATGCTTCTGGTACATCAGAATCTAGATACTCTGATACAACAATGCAATTACACCAAGGCCCTGTTAGAGAATTTAGGGTTTACCATAAACAGAAAAATCCATTCTGACAATATAACAGTCCATTTACTTCCTAGGGTTTATACTATATACCCTTTTGTTGTCTCTCCACATGCTCAGTTCCATACGATTTTTAGTACAGGTCTTACACAAAAAATAATCTCCACTATGGAAACTAGCAGTGGTACTAGGGATGTTCCTTGCCCTGGGCCCAGGCTTTCGCAAAACTCCTCTCCTGTGCAATCACAATTTCTTCTGTACAGCACATATGCCAAGGGTAACCCTAGTCAGTCCTAATCTGTCTAGACAAGCTCTCAAGGACAAAATTTGGTGGTCTCTCATTCCCCTCCCTCTGTGCCCTCTTCTGAAACCGCTTCCAGATATGGTCATAACAGACGTATCTCTTTTAATTTTGGGGGGTGGGAGTCTCCCAAAAAGGCTCTATGCTGGAGGTTTGGTCAAAGGTAGAATCACACTTACACATAAATCTGTTATAACTCAGAGCAGCAAAACCAGCCCTTCAGTCTTTTGTTCCTCGGCAATACCACAACATTAAGGTATTGATTGAAATGGACAACAGAACAGCAATGTCCTACATCAACAAGATGGGAGGCACTAGGTCCAAACCTTCTAGGGGCCATGGAAAATTGACTCATTAGCGTTCCCGTGGACGTACCTGAAACTTCCATACACTTGTCTTTCCCCTCTCCCAAGGGTATTACAAAAAAATCAGTACCGACCAGGTAAAAACCGTTGTTTCCTTTGAATTGCCTTCTCACCAAAGACTAAACTATTCAATTAGGGATCACCCTCAAATGCTTCAGAGAACAGAAGCTCTGCTACAGGAGCTCCCATAGTCTAAATGGATTGCGGCCGATTAGCATAACAGTCCCTATCTTTAATTGCTCAAAAACTCATTAACTCCCCAGGAAGACTGCGTACTTAGACAAGGTATAATGTGATCATTCAGGAGTTCAGATCTTTCCAAAACTCCAAATAAACCAAAAACCCAGCTAGAGCTTACCATTGAGGCGGTCTATTATATCTGCGGCTACAACAGCAGCAGCACAGAGTGTCTCCTCACCGATTATCATTGCTTGGGCTTCTACTTGCACTTTCGTAAAACATTACTGGAGACCTTACGATACAGAACCAATTCCATTTGCTAGGGCAACCACCAGGTGAGGGATATTCTCCCATTAGTTGTTGCTAGCAACCTCCGGAAGATTAAAACTCAGTTTGCAGGAACAAACTTCTTTTGTTCTAGGAGAGAGCATTGCCACCAGAAAACAATGGCCATCCTACTCTCCCACTGCGGTTAGCCGGACGGTTGCATTTGCTTTCCTAAAGGTAACCAGTCGTTTTTTTTATTTATTTATACCTAAGCTCGAACCGTGGACCCAGACAGAATCATTGTCCGGTTCCTTGAGAAGGTACCAAATAAATGGTATAACATACATTATTGAACATGTAATATCCTGAAGTTCTATCAAGAACCAGATAAAAAACAAAAAAGCCTTGATTCTCAATCTGGAGTTCATGGGTTAGTTCTTCCTGTTACTACCAAGAGTTAGAAGCATCTCAAATGGAATGTGACTTATAGTATGCCAACTAGATAATAACATCTGTTTTTCCTTTACATCATTAGGGTGATACGAAGGATTGCCATCCGATAATCAAGCTTTTGGAAAAATACGCCACCGTGGTGCATGGCAGACTCATGCGAGGCAGCTGTGGCTAGCGTTGCTTTTTTTTAGCCTCACGTGTCTTTCTTCAGTAGGCTTGAACGTCCCACCAGCTGCTGCTAGGTGGCAATACTTTTCCCTAGAACGAAGGAAGTTTGCAGATCACAGATTCTTGCAAACTGTGCTACCTACACAAGGTTGCTGGTCACATAAATATTCTTAAAAACCTTAAAAAAGAACATTTATTTCACCTGACTGCTGAAGCCTTCTCTGTCCCTTCTATAACAACATAGCAGAATCCAACTTTTGACACACGTTACATATCTGTGTAAACACTATAGATGGGCAATAGTTTTGATGGAGGATAAAGGGATAGGTTCAAAGAAGGACGTGCCTTGATATTTTGCCCACTGATGGATAATACTGTATCTACCTCCCAGACATCAAAATACAATCTGTATCTGATTTGTACTTGAGAAGCCTTTTAAAAAAAAAAAAAAGGTGACTTCTATGTCACAGAGCTTTTACTGATGGCTAATCTCTGTGAAATATGCTTCATTGGCTCTAACTGACATCTTCTAGGCTTGGTTTATTCCACATGCCTGACATCCGAGTGCAGACACCTTTACAGCATGCAGTCTTCCTAAGCATGTCAGGCATCAAATCATTTTGAAATTATATACTAAGTAGGTCAGCTAGCCATAATATTTCATTGTATGACAATTACACTCGCGTGTGTACACAACAGCCATGGGGCGCACTGAAGTTTACATAATACAGTGTAGGGAAACATATACTGTATGTTTATTTCCCATCCAAGAAATAATGGTTTGGGCTGTCTAGTCATAGACATTTCAAAGGATAATTGTTTAAGAAATAGAAACGTACATTTTTTTTTTGCCTCAATAACTTGTTTGGATGGATTGAGGATCATTTGAGTGGTGATATTTCATGAGACACTTGCAGCCCCGGAACACACCTTATTGCCCATTCCAGTGAATGGAGGGTGGCTTACTGTAGGTGGAATAGCCTTGCTTAGTACTATCAAAGCATTGCATGAAAACAAGATAAGGCAATGTTCTAGCTTAGAGGAGTCTGCTCCCCCTCGCTTTCACGCCCCCCCCCCTCACCTCGATCGGCGATGTCAAATGATGCTGCGGGGTCACGCGACGTCACATGACCCAGTTACCATGGAGACGGCCGTGCAACATCACTCCGCATGGCACCGCGACGTCATTTGATGCCGTGTTGCCATGGCAACGCATCACACCAGCCCCGGTAAGTGTGTTGCAGAGGCCTCACGCAATCCCCCGGCATTTAATTTTAATGCCATGGGGAAGAGCACGGGGCCTCTGCAAGCGCCCGCCCACCGAAAAAAAATCCCGTGCCCCCCCTGGGGGGTGCGCCCCCCACTTTGCGCACCGCTATTCTAGCTAATAGTGTTTAGCGGACCGGGCCCCCTCCATGCTTTAAGAGCTCTTGGAAAGATTATATTCAATAACACTGCAGTCTTCCTAGTGTAGGACTGACAGAGGTTGTGGGTTAAAACAATATCCACGTAATTTTTGGGGACCCTAAGAAGAAGCCACAGATTGTTGAGTCCATGCAACTGTGCTCATTAATTCTTAATGCTGCATTATGGTTTTTATGCTCTATAAACCACCACTGTATATCTAAACCCTTGAGGGAAAAGGCCCTTGGCTGCAATGTGATACAGCAGGGGTAGCCATCTCCAGTCCTCAAGAGCTTCCAAGCAGATCAGGTTTTCAGGATATCCCAGCTTCAACACAGGTGGTGCAGGCTTCGACTGAGCCACTGATTGAGCCACATGTGCTGAAGCGGAGATATCCCGAAAAACTGACCTGCTGGTGGCTCTTGAGGACTGGAGTTGGCCACCCCTGTGCTGCAGCTACAGCGTTCTCTTGAAACACAACAAAGGGGCTAATGATATTTGTTCTTCATGAAAGTTTCATATAAGCTGCAGCTGGAATATATATCCAGCGGGACTGCCTTGTGCTATCCTCAGGGACATGAAACAATTAGCTACGGCTGTTCGCTTGACCTCTGAACTGTGGAGAGTCCGCTGGCATCATGTGTGTGCGCAGCTTGCAAGGCAAACATCTGCAGATGGCCACATACATGTGCCGTGCTAAATGAAGGCCACTGTCTAAACAAGGAGCATAATAGCAGTGATTTGTTTTAATCATACTGTTGTTTATACGATCATTATCATCAACATTGCTCTGCAATTAGATGGTGATTCTGCCCTACCACAATCCTGCTGCCAGCCTCTCAATATGGTGTAAATTGGATTTTAATATAAAAAATACATGGTTTCTTAAAGGAGCATCCCACATCTGGCAGGTGATTTTCTGCAATAGACAGCGATTTTTCCAGTAGAAAGTGGAAACGTGCATTGACCTGCTCCACTGGAATTACTCTGACGGGCATATCGGCTATTACACAAGATCATTATTTTTTTTTCCTTTATACAATTTGAAATCTTAAAGCAGCAATACGGGTTAGCTTTTAATATATATATATATATATATATTTATTTATTACAGGTTTAGTACAGGTTTTAAATGGGGGATCTCCACAGCTGAACCTCGTTAATTTCAGCCTCTGCTTCTGGAGATACTTACCTCCGTAGTGGCACCGGTTGCTCTGCAAGCAGAGAAACCATGCATCTAATCTAATGGCGGCTTTAAATGTCCCACGTCACGAGGGCCAATAGGAACCCATGATGTCAGACAGTGCGGCTTCCTATTGGCCTCTGTGACCAGGGGTATTAAACTGAGCAGAGATACTGGCACCCCCTATGGAGGTAAATATCTCTGGAAGCAGGGGGTCCTTGAAATTAATGAGGTTCAGCTCCAGAAACCCCCTCCTTCAATCATATAATAAATAAATATTTAGCCGTATTGCTGCTTCTAAGAGTACAACTGAGGTTGGTACGTAGAAGAAAAAAAAATAATCATGATTCAAGGTTGTGAATTACAGAAATGTTTCTAGAGACAATTAACATGTTCAGAAACTCTGAACGTTATACTTTTCAGTGATTAAAGGGCCAGAGAGAACACAAAATCCCTTATAGTGCACTCTTAGCAAGTAACACACCAGGATGCTCTGTGAGTGCCCTATATTACAGGGGTGCACAAACTTTTTTCTTTGCGCCCCCCTGCCTGCTCTCCCCCGCTGATTGCATACCCCCCCTTACCTTTTCTCCGGCATCATTTGATGTCACAACGTCATGTAACGTTGACCCTGCGGCGTCATTTGACTCTACGTTGCCATGGCGACATGTCGCCAGAAGCCACCAGAGAGAAGGTAAGAGTCCTAAAGAGGCCTTGCGCACTCCCCCAACATTCTATTTAAATGTTCCAGGAAAGAGCGCGGGGCCTCTGCAAGCACCCCCCCCCTCCCCAGAAAATGTTGCGCCCCACTCCTTGGGGGAACGCCCCTGCCCTATAACATACAGTACTCTACATGTCATAAGGGCTGTTTCATAAATGTGCTTGTATGTGTAACCCCCCTGCCCCCCTCCCTCTCCTGGAGTGGCTGCTAAAAGTACACTAAGAGTTAATAGAGTTGAGGTTAAGCTTCACCCAGTGGTAACACAGGTAACCATGTCATCAGAGGTATAAAGGAGAGGCGCATAGGATTCTGGGAGAGTCCCAGCATGGCAGCAGAAGAGAAGCTTGTGAGCTTAGAGGTCAGGAAGATGTTTCCCAAACTATACATTTAGGTCAGGGACAGTGCCCCATCAGTAAGGATCCTTTGTTATGGCCATATTAAGTAAGTGAATGTCCCAAGAAAGGGAATGCTAGCGGGGGCCGCCTAAGTGGGGCAAGCAGAAGTGCCACCAGGATGTCTGGGGATCAGCCCTTCAAGCAGATCCCCATCCACAGTGGTCAGCATCCCTGAGGAAGTGGCAGTTCCAAAGCAGGATTGGGGAAGTAATAGTAACGTTACACAGACCAGGCCAGGATCTCAGCAGGGGACCACAGCAACATTGATGGCAAGGATGTTGGAAGAGATGGGAGGGGGCCGGGGGCAGACCCAGCAGATGAGTATCACTAATGTAATACCTCCCATGTGTGTTTAGAGTGGGCACTCAGGGAAGACTGTATAAGTATGAATATCAGCATGGATGAAAATATGTGCAACCACATCAATCGAACCCTGGTCCTACTGACTGAGCACGCTTGTGATGCGTATAGCATATTCCAGTGATCAGACCAGTAGAGCACGGTTCTATTGTACAATATGTAACGCGACTGTAGTGTTCCCAAGAATGGGAACATTAATAAAGAT
The DNA here is from genome assembly GCF_040206685.1 of Ascaphus truei. Classification (NCBI taxonomy): domain Eukaryota; kingdom Metazoa; phylum Chordata; class Amphibia; order Anura; family Ascaphidae; genus Ascaphus; species Ascaphus truei. The sequence goes on along the minus strand of NC_134483.1, from coordinate 224,321,518 downwards.
CGAGGTCGCACTAGAAAAACTTCTGGCGCCCATGTTTTCCATCGCCCAGCAGACCACTGACAGCCCCCGAGACACGGTAAATGGTTGTGAATGCCTTATACACCACTACTCTGATGTAACCTCCTTAAGGAGCAAGGCAGGGAGGGTTACATATGAGAAAATAGAAACTGGACTTAGGCGAATCTCTTGATATACAAACTTGGGAGGAGATTTGTGATTTTGCTGCAAAATCCTCTATAAATAAAAACTAAATAAAACAGTTGTAAGCTTATTTGTAGGTGGTATCTTGCCCCTCATTGATTAAAGCATATGGAAGATCAATTTTTTATAAATTTTGCTTAGAGGTTGTGATTATTATTGGAGACATATTGTACACATACTGTATAGTGGCAATGACCAGAGGTTGCCAATCCCGGGAAATAAGTTTTCGCCATGAACAACAGGATCATTGAACTTTCTTTTAACCCAGACCCCTGGTTAGCACTGCTACATAGACCTATTCCAAGTGTCTTGAAGAATAAACAAACTAATCACTCCTATTCTTTCACCAACCAGATACTGTGTGGCAGGCTCTTAGAAGCAGCCTGGCTCACATACCACCCATACTGAGAAGTGTATATGTAAAACCATATACATGGAAAAACGAACAAGCTTTGATAATGATTCTCTTGGTAAATTTAGGAGAGTCTGGGACCCTTGGACCACAAAGTTCAATGTGCATTTTCATAAGAATGCATACACAGAATTTATGCCATCATCTTATCCATATACGGGCGTAATGCTATAGGTTCCTATGTTAAGGGGCTGTCTGTCTTCTGGAGATCGATTACATTAATTGTATATCAGGTTTTCTTTTTCAAATCACACCAAATGACTAAGCATGTCCACTAATTTCATAATTGTATCACTACTTGGAAAATCAGCTTAAAGTGAGAGCCCAGAGACTGCTTTGGGTTGACACAGAAACCCAGTGCGACTCATAGCTAGCATGCTAATAACCACAGGACATAGCTGGCTTGGAAGTTCTAAGGTAGGTGTACAGTTGATGGAGAAGAAGTGACAGATCTACATAGCAGGAGACACGGAAAGAGCTATTTAAAGTGAAGGCAGTTGTTTTGGCAGACCAGGATTTGACCCCGATTTAAACTCAGAGTCATTTTTTTTTCCTTCTTATTTTAAAAACGTCTCAACCACATTAAAAATCTGTGACCAATACCGGCAGTAAGAGCAAAACTTCCAGAGAAAATGGGTATTATTCTCCAGAGAGGTACAGGAAAGAAACCATGGTCCTGAACTATGAGTAATCCAATGCATTTCATACATCTTGGGCAAACCGTTCCCATCAGACTAAAGTAAGTAAATAGTACCCACAGCAATAACTGTGATTTTAATAAAACCTTTAACTGAGAGTCACAACTATTACAAATGTCACTGTTCATGGATAGCCTGCTATAATGTACACAGAAAATACACAACACTCCTCCACATCTGCCAGCCAATGCAATAAAGGTCTTCCCTGACTTTGTTCTACTGTAGGTTGCACAACCTTAGAGTAATGGGGATGGGTAACTATTAGAGTTAATTAGAGATTTATGCAGCTAAATGCCAGGTGTTTATAAATAATGTTTATAAAGTAATTGCTATTTATTGGAACATTATTATTTACTTTATTCAATTTAACCTTTTCATTCCTCCTCCCTGCTATTAAAGTACATTTTGTTTTGTTAGAATTTAGGACAAACCTTTATGACTCATTTCTAGGTTGCATTGTTTTGCCATTCACGTTGGGTGGATAACATCTGATTCCCAGGGAGGCCAAGGGACACTTACAGGTGCTATGCAGCTTACCCCCAGTCGAGGCTCCATGCTATTAGACAAACTTTGGTGAGGAGGCAAACCTGGCTTACTACATCATTTGTTGCCACAACAAATCCAGGTCACATAACGGAAAACCAAGAACTACAACGCAACCGAGAGCTTACAACTCCAAAGATTTATCAGTTGAGGCATACACACACAAATATATACAAAACAAACTGCGGACTATTGCTTTAAATCCCTTTGCTGCACTGCTAACACCCACTGTGGATTATTCATTAAACTGAGATAGTGCCAATCGGGGCACTAGCACATGGAATGTCAATGGCGCTTACGCGCGACAGTGTCCCAAATCAGCTCTAGTCTAGTGAACACACCCCCACTGTTTATGAAGGGTTTACAACAAGCGATTCTCAAACGGGGTATGTCTTGTGTGTCACAACTTGGGACACCGGGGTTTCCCAAAAATGCAACATTTAACTTAATGACAAATAGCTAACGGAGGCATATCATTTAAATGTACAGTAACATAAATAAAAATAATAATAATTAATCTGTACAATGATTATTTAACATAGATGCCAAATGTGGTACACAAAGAATAACATGTGTCACCTGTATTTTAAAGATAAGCTAAGGGTGTTGCCATCTAAAAAAAAGGCTGAGCATTACTGGTTTACAATAAGTTACATTAAACAAGCATATGTGCGTCAGTCCTAAGAGACTATTTTGCCCAACCTTTTCTGTTCATAGACGTAATTAACTCGTGAATTCTTTCCAAATTCTTTTGGACTCAAACGTGTTCTTGACCAGAAGACCATCTTGAAACAATGATCATTAAACCCTCGCACCACTTCTCCATGTAGTAGTGAACGCCTGTGCTTCTATGTAATCTGATAGGAAAACATTTGTCTACGTTATATGACGCTTTACATTAGAACATTCAAACAATTGGGACCTTTTGTAACAGGTTTCAGATGCTATGGAAGTTTTCTCATGTATCTGAATGGAATTTGAAAAAACTGGACGGGTTTAAATGTACACAGGAGGAGATCTCTTTGGGTTTGAGAGTTTTTTGTTATCATTCCATCGATTAAGAGCTCTCATGTCAGACAATTAAAAGGTACAACAACAAATCTAATACCGCCAGGACCAATACGGTTACTCAAACTTTGCACTACATCATTTAACTGTGGGTTTTCTTATTATTAAAGTAGTATTCTATGAAAACCTGCATAATCATATGGTACATAACACAAAACACTCTACAAACACTACCCAACACTTATTCAATCGCGGTGAAGATACTACCTTGTGCTGGAGAAGATTTTAGTCTTCATTTGAATGGATCTCTTCTCCAGCACTGGGAAGACGCTTCACAGCATATTGAAGAAGGACCCATATTACAACAGCAAAGAGTGCCAAGTATGATGGACCTCGTTCATGTGCCACCAAATGTTAGCACCCAGAGCATGGCACATTTCTAAGAGACAGGTCCCACAGAAATGACTGTATACCACTAGGTATTTCTAAGTAAAAAGTACCACCGGACACGTGTACTTAAAAGGAGAAAGTCCCTCCACTGAAACTATTTCTGTATTACACCTATTTCGATGGCCGAGTCCCCGCTGGTGCTGAGCGCGCTCATGCTTGGAGAGCGCTCCAAGCATGAGTGCCGGGTGTCCTGGCATTTACGCGTGCGCACGCGGGGGGGGGGGAGCATTGTGGGTAGTTGAGAGCGCTAGAAAGTCCGTTTTTTTATTTACCTAAGCGCCGAGCGCCAGTGAGCATGTATGCCCGCGCACGAGCGCACGGGGACTTACATATGTCTATATATGTAAGTAACCGCGGCAAGCGCCGCCCGCTCAGCGCTAGCAGGGACGCAGCCTAAAGCATTAATATAGGTCCATTGCCATTCACATGCATCTTCAAATATAACTGGCTGAGATGTAATTTGTCGACAAGATCCATCAGTGTTGTCTCTTATATAGGATCTGTGCCATATAGACTGTTTTCTATGCAAATTACATGTATTCTTCATACCATCTGCATCCTACAGTGTGCAAACCTACTTAACAATACTGACAAACAATATTAGTAGTGGCTCAAACTGTTTTTTTAAGCCTCTACTGAGGACATGTGTTGTACACTCTGTGTCACTTCTTGCTGTACTATTTGGAGTTAGGTTTTCAGATCAAAACGTAAATATCGATGACACATTGTAGTATCATACATTTTTCTTGACAGCACAAGCTGTGCAAAGCAGGGGGGCAAAATACTTTTTTTTTTTAACCAACGGTTACTATAATGTATATGTAAAACAGGTAATAATGGGTGAAGCAGGAGTGAGATTGAGTTTTTAATGTTTCAGTGACCACATGGTAACATAGCCTGAGGTTAAACATTACTTTGCGTGTGTCCCACTGCCTGACAAGACGAAACTAAGCTAAAAACAGTTGGAATGTAAAGGGACGACACGCACAATGGGTTTGGGATGATGTCTGAGAGCCTTATTGTAGGTTAAGTTCTAAAACAGGGGTGGCCAACTCCAGTCTTTAAGGGCCACCAACAGGTCAGGTTTAAAGGACATCCCTGCTTCAGCACAGGTGTCTCAATCAACAACTGCGCCACCTGTGCTGAAGCAGGGATATCCTTAAACCATGGCCTGTTGGTGTCCCTTGAAGACTGGAGTTGGCCACTCCTATTTTAGAACTTGTCAGAAAACACCTTAAATGAATTAAGTGTGTGACCATGCAAATGGGAGTATTTGTACAAGGAATGACACTATCTTGAATAACACAGAGGAAGTTGATTGCTTGAGAAAGGAGGAGGTAGGTCACTTATTGCAGGAGCTTATTGGTACATGATCATATTTATAGATCCTTTGTAACTCATTTCACAGCTAAGTAACATCTAGAAATTCACATCTGGACAACTCCCAAATTTGTGTTGACAATATTAGCCTTCATAAACATGGATGCCATGGGTGTTTGTTTGTATAAATACATTAACATACAAAGATTGGCACAAAGAAGATTTAATAGAATATGTTATGGCTGCTTTACATTTTCTCATAGGTTATTGCCACATCACAGTAATGTGCAAGACACAAACACTGCAGTGGAGATTCACACAACAAATACTATTTTCTATTGCGAAGGCTATTTAATAACTACTCAGAAAATAAGAGGGGGCATAACATTCTGACACATAATAAATACAACATAAATACACATTTAATCCGTCTATCCAAGTACAAACATGTGAGTGTGTGTGTGTATGTATGTATGTATGTATGTATGTATGTATGTTCAGTTGTGTGAAAAAGAAAGTCCACCCTCTTTGAATTCTATGGTTTTACATATCAGGACATAATAACAATCATCTGTTCCTTAGCAAGGTCTTAAAATTAGGTAAATATAACCTCAGATGAACAACAACACATGACATATTACACCTTGTCATGATTTATTTAACAAAAATAAAGCCAAAATGGAGAAGCCATGTGTGAAAAACTAAGTTCACCCTTACCGCTTCCATAGGAATTAAGATGCTAAGTAGCAGACAGGTGCTGCTAATCAAATTCCCTTGATTAATTGATCATCAGCAAGTGTGGCCACCGTTATAAAAGCCGAAGTTTTAGCAGTTTGCTGGTCTGGAGCATTCAGGTGTGTGTTAACACAATGCCAAGGAGGAAAGACATCAGCAATGATCTTAGAGAAGCAATTGTTGCTGCCCGTCAATCTGGGAAGGGTTATAAGGCCATTTCCAAACAATTTAAAGTCCATCATTCTACAGTGAGAAAGATTATTCAAAAGTGAAAAACATTCAAGACAGTTGCCAATATTCCCAGGAGTGGACGTCCCAGCAAATTCACCCCAAGATCAGACCGTGCAATGCTCAGAGAAATTGCAAAAAAAAAAACAAGAGTTACATCTCAGACTCTACAGGCCTCAGTTAGCATGTTAAATGTTAAAGTTCATGACAGTACAATTAGAAAAAGACTGAACAAGTATGGTTTGTTTGGAGGGGTTGCCAGGAGAAAGCCTCTTCTCTCTAAAAAGAACTTAGGTTTAGGCTTAGGTTTCCAAAGTTGCATCTGAACAAACCACAAGACTTTTGGAACAATGTCCTTTGGACAGACGAGACCAAAGTGGAGATGTTTGGCCATAATGCACAGCACCACTTTTGGCGAAAACCAAACACAGCATATCAGCACAAACACCTCATACCAACTGTCAAGCATGGTGGTGGAGGGGTGATGATTTGGGCTTGTTTTGCAGCCACAGGACCTGGGAAACTTGCAGTGATTGAGTCACCATGAACTCCTCTGTATACCAAAGTATTCCAGAGTCAAATGTGAGGCCAACTGTCTGACAGCTAAAAGCTTGGCCGAAATTGGTTAATATGTCATATATTGTTGTTCATCTGAGGCTGTATTCACCTAATTTTTAGACCTGCTAAGGAACAGATGATTGTTATTATGTCCTGATATGTAAAACCATGGAATTCATAGAGGGTGTACTTTCTTTTTCACATGACTGTATATATATATACACACACATATATGATATGGTGGGTGTTGGGGTTTGAGTGTGCTGCGTTGATTCAATTAGTATAGTAAGAAAAAAAAAGGAAACAAGGTGCTCCTGAGAAAGGCTCTAGCCGAAACATTGAGCTAATAAAATACACTCCTCCTTGGAGATTGGAGTGTCTGATATATATGTAAATAATATATATCCCTACCTGTCTGGCTTCTAGCGAGACAACATCGGCGTGTATTATTTGGCTACTCCGCATGGGTTACCTTGACTCAGGGGCTGGATTCAGGCGGCTGGTAAATGTGGTAGCAACATTCATTTGTTCGTATCCCCATGGACAGGGACCGTTCATATATATGTGAACACCCTTGTACTGAACTTTATAACAGACATAATATGAATACAGTTCTTCCGTTAGTGCCCACTCTTAATACTCAAATGAAGGTACTGTGACTTAGTTGCTCTGAGTAAGTGTGGGACCTGGCCCTCCCTTGTTGCTTTGGAACGATCATCAGTATTAATCCGATCACTTTGGAAAGGGAATTCTGACAGGTCTTTTCTTACTTGGACCCAATACCTTTTGCCTGTTTGGGAACTGCCACTTCCATACAGACTAATGATGAATATTAGTACCCATCCGCAGTTAGAGCTGATCTGCCGGCACCTGGGAGCCCTCTTTCCTGAGACCCTCTATGGCATGCCGTATTCCTTTTCATTACTTATTCAGGACTCCACTGCTTTTTTCAGGGATCCTAACTGATGGAAGTTCCATATAGGACATTAAACGATGTTCCTCCTTTGTTCTTAGCTGTCACATTAAATGGAGAATTGCAATATTAACTTGTGAGTTTTGAAGAATTTGTTTGTCTATGGTGTGTTGGCTGCACAAGCAGGATTCTCCTCGCCTGAAACAATGTCCATGCACTTTGGAACTGTATTACTGTCCCTATCTACAACATAATAACAGGGGGGCCTGGTCTATAATAATAATTTAGAAACATTACTCTCACCGAGGTTCCTTTCCTCATGTCCTCCTGGAACCTAACCTTCTAGAATAGTCCCCCCTCCTTAAATAACCCTGAATGACGCCTGGATTCCCATAGCAACCCAGGGTGGGCAGAACATACAATAGCCATGTTAGTAACCCTTTAGGATGGGGCTACATATCTATACCAGGGCTCGACAAATGCACTCGTCCACACGCCTGTGGCGAGAGCATTTGGCCGCTGCCGAGTCTCTTACTGTCTCCCATCATTCTTGTGCTAGTGCGGTGTCTCCCCTCCAGCACCCGTCAAAATGGCTGCGCCGTGTCAAACGACGCTGCATTGTCATGACATGGGGACGCTACGTGACGTCACAACGTCAGGCCCAATGCAGTGGTAGAGGCAGAGGAGCGGGCAGGAAGGGGGGGTGGGGAAAGAGTCTCCGCGCTGCAGGTGAGTAAGTCCCAGCTCTGTGGGGAGGAAGCATGGTTGAGGCGGGTCAGGCAATTCCCACATGGTGGGCAGCTGAGGTGCCAGAGGAGAGCTGCTGAGGTACGGTGACCAGGCGTCCCGGTTCTAAATGATCTGATGCCAGTTTGGGTGGGTAGGGGGCGATCAGAGGAGGATGCCGGCCGCGCTCAGCTAACCATAGAACGGCTGTAGTCGGTAGGAGGGAGGAGAGCCGGGCTCTGGGCAGCAGGTGGCTCTGCAGAGGTCTCCATAGTAGCTGCTCCTCTCTAGATCTCCCGGTTCCTCACTGTGTTGGTAAGTGTGTGTGTTGGTAAGTGTGTGTGTGTCTGTGTAGGTGTGTGTGTCTGTTGGTAAGTGTGTGTGTCGGTCTCTGTATTGGTAAGAGTGTGTGTATCAGTGTGTAGGTAAGTGTGTGTCGGGGTGTGTGTGTGTCTGTTGGTAAGTGTGTATGTGTGTTGGTGTGTGTGTTGGTGTGTGTGTGTGTGAACGCGCGTGCTGATAAGGGGAGAGAGGATGGAGGGGAGAGAGGATAGAGGGGAATAGAGGAGGGAGGATGGGGGGAGAGGGAGGAGAGAGGATGGGGGGAGAGGGAGGAGAGAGGATGGGGGGAGAGGGAGGAGAGAGGGTGGGGAGAGGGATGAGAGAGGATGGGGGAGAGGGATGAGAGAGGATGGGGGAGAGGGATGAGAGAGGATGGGGGGAGAGGGAGGAGAGAGGATGGGGGAGAGGGAAGAGAGAGGATGGGGAGAGGGAGGAGTGAGGATGGGGGAGAGGGAGGAGAGAGGATGGGGGGAGAGGGAGGAGAGCGGATGGTTGGAGAGAGGATGGGGGAGAGGGAGGAGAGAGGATGGGGGGAGAGAGAGGATGGGGGAGAGGGAGGAGAGAGAGAATGGGGGAGGGAGAGGATGGTGGAAAGGATGGGGAGGAGAGAGGATGGGGCGAGATGGAGGAGAGAGGATGGGGAGAGGGAGGAGAGAGGATGGGGGAGAGGGATGAGAGAGGATGGGGAGGAGAGAGGATGGGGGGAGAGGGAGGAGAGAGGATGGGGAGAGGGAGGAGAGAGGATGGGGGAGAGGGATGAGAGAGGGAGGAGAGAAGGGGGAGAGGGAGGAGAGAGGATGGGGGAGAGGGAGGAGTGAGGATGGGGGAGAGGGAGGAGAGAGGATGGGGGGAGAGGGAGGAGAGAGGATGGGGGAGAGGGAGGAGAGCGGATGGGGGGAGAGGGAGGAGAGAGGATGGGGGAGAGGATGGGGGAGATGGAGGAGAGAGAGAATGGGGGAGGGAGAGGATGGTGAAGAGGATGGGGGAGAGGATGGGGAGGAGAGAGGATGGGGATAGGGAGGATAGAGGATGGGGGCGAGGGAGGAGAGAGGTTGGAGGGAGAGGATGAGGGGAGAGGGAGAAGAGAGGATGAGGGGAGAGGGAGGAGAGGGTGGGAAGAGGGAGGAGAGGGTGGGAAGAGGGAGGAGAGGGTGGGGAGTGTGTGTGTGTGTGTGTGTGTGTGTGTGTGTGTGTGTGTGTGTGTGTGTGTGTGTGTACAGAAGTATTTACATACCTCGCAAACTATTTGTGTCAGTCAAGACAAACTGGGGAGGAAATTCACATTTCAGCAGGACAATGACCCGAAGCACAAAGCCACACTGGAGTGGTTGAACAAAAAAAATTGATTAATGTTCTTGAGTGGTACATTAAAAATCCTGACTTGAATCCAATCGAACATTTATGGCGAGACTTGAAGATCTCAGTACAGCAATGATCACCAACAAACTTAGCAGCACTGGATCAATTTTCCCATGAAGCATGGGCAAAAATGTCACCATTTTACTGTGCAAAGCTCGTATAGACCAATCCAAAAAGACTTCAAGTAATTGGATACATACATACACCACTTTTTAAGTAAATCTATTTTAGAAGATGCACACTATGTCTGCTTCTATTACTTCCTGAGAGGTGAACCTTCTTCGGGTCGTTTCACAGGCATATAGTGTCGGAATCGTGTATCCCGACCCCAAGCTTAACAGCATCTGCCAGTGATACACGAACCCTATGAACTGAAACATTTCTTCATTCAAATTCACGTGGTCCTGAGAGGACCAACATTTCAAACACGTTGTTCATTAGCAATATCCATCCCACTGAGTGCCTGTTATTCTGTGTATGCCTAAAGTGCCCCTGGGGGAGTTATTTAGTAGTGTCAATTTAAATTTAATGCTTCAAAAACAAATGAGTGGACTCTCTAGGATGCCCCTTTCCCCTAAAATAGAGGGAATGTTCAAGATAATTTCCCCCCCATAAGTAATCCGTCCCACAAACTTACATTAGTTAAACAAAGGTTCTTACAAAACCCAGATCGAGGAAGGCCATACTTGTAATTTAGAGACCGCGCTTCTTTCAATTCCGGGAACACTACCTTATAGTTGTCCCTTGCAGTCGATCAATCTTCTTATTTAACTCCGCTATGATGCTGTGCAGCTCGGTGATCCGCTCCTCGTAGCGCAGCGTTGTCCTCTCCTGGACATCCTCGTGGTCTCTCATGAGATGTGACTGTTCACACTAAAGTTGCAAATCAGAAGAAAGGGCCACTGTCAGAGAACTTATAGAGCAACTATTCGTGAACTAGGAGAAGTCTTAAAAAAAAACATTTGTCTGGTGAAGCCTTTGGCATTAAACAAAACGCAAAACACCGTTCCAAGAATGGGAGCATCTGATGAAGTGTCCACGGAAGGTGAACCTCCTGTCATATGGAAAGTCCTGCAACTTTTTACCACTAATCAAGGAAATCCAACGTACGTTACCAAGAAAGTTAAAACTGCTTTTGGCTGCCATGTAGGTGCCCCAAGCACCGGGGGTTACTAGAGTTCTGGATACAGCTTCCAAATATTTATTTCTAAAAAATACAAACAAATAACCAGAAAAGATATATTGTACCATGAAGCTGGTTGCCTCGTGTGTCCTGGGATACAAGCAGAGAAAGCGCGCAAAATAAATGCAGGCAGTGTCGGAAGACCCTTAATTAAGACTCAAATGATGGATTTCCATTGTAAATACTTAGGGCAGGAGTGGCCAACTTCCATTCGTCAAGAGCTAAAAACAGGACAGGTTTTCAGGATATTCCTGCATCAGCACAGTCTGAGCCACCTGTGCTGAAGCAGGGATATCCTGAAAACCTGACCTGTTGGTAGCTCTTGAGCACCCGAGGTGGCTACCCCTGACTTAGGGAATACAACAGTGTCAATATCAGTCCTAAAAATAGTGCGCTTCATGTCTTTTTTCACACCTGTGCGTTTACAAAGTGTATTGGTACAAGGTATCCTCTGCAGTCCTGGCCCAAAGTTCTGCAGCACTAGTTTTACATCCATTTACTACATGCTTCCAAAGACCAATGTGGAGCACAGCACTACAGAATTGAACCACAACCTTATATACCTAGCAGCATGATGCACATTAAAGTGTGAATACTGGTAGTCCTCGTAATCCAACGTTTCACTTTACAACAAATGGCATATCCAACGCTTTACAATGCAACCCTAAGGGCCGTTTCTCGATGCCGGAATGCGTTATCCGACGCTCACCGCCACTGATTAACATGGGACTCACTTTACAGCGGTTTCACTATCCAACGCTACTCCCAGAACGGGTTCGAGGACTGCCTGTAGAGGCTTAGCGTCATTAACTTGTTTTAAACACAGTGCAACTACATGTTGTTTTGCTGATAACAGTAACAAACCCAGCACACTTTGTTTGTGTTCAAGGCTGTCTTTCCAGCAGACCTGCAATGTAAACTTCCCAATGCCAAAAAGCCAAATGCATCCTAATTGCAACAAGCACCATGGTATGCATGTATTGACCAAGCAGGATTGTTAAAAGTAACCCACACCTCCCCAGGATTCAGCTAGATATCCTGCAAGTTTATAATAGTTTACTGTGCTGCGATCAAAGAGAAACCTGTGTGCAAATATAACTGAATAAAGGACAGGTTATAAAGGTAACGGTTCACGGCAATGGGATACAAACCAAGGCCAACCTTTAAATAAAATAATACTAACCCAACAAAATAATGAGAATGCATGCATGTATGTATGTATATCTTTATTTACTGTATATAGTGCCATTAATGTATATAGCGCTTCACAGCAGTAATATAAAGTAACAAATAATATAAACAACACATAAGGGGAAGAAGCACTTCAGATATAAAAGTAACATTTAGGAAAAGGAGTCCCTGCCCGGAAGAGCTTACAATCTAAGTGGTAAGTAAGAAGAGCGAGCGTACAGAGACAGTAGGAGGGTGTTCTGGTAAGTGCCTCTGCAGGGGGCCAAGGTCGATGTATGAGATGTAAAGTATCAGCCATGGAGCTGCTCATATGTTTCGTGAAGGTGGTGGGGTTTAAGATAGGTCTTAAAGCTGCAGACCGAGCAATATCCTACCTGTGTGTTTTTTTAAATAAAACCGTTCTGTACTATGAGAAAATACTTGTAGCATTTTAACAACCCTGAGAGACACTTTTAATGTATTATAATGTAACAAACATTTTGTTTCTATAGCAACCATTTAGAAGCTCACATCCCCTTCCTCTTCTGAAACAGGCTCTGGCACACCCCTTTTTGAGTCCTGCCCTCTCTCACCAGTCCACCAATTGTATCTACTGACTGCTTGGTCCCATGATCTTCCCCACAGATCTTCGCATCTTTTGGTCCACTTCTGCTGCACTGACGGCTATTTAGTGAACCACCGAGCCGAATCTTCGCCGGTCATTCACAGGACAACGGATCGAACGACAACTTAGCTAATTACTTATCATGTGGATTGTATTGATGCACATTTTAGGGGGGGGAGGAATACATTTCAAACAAAAATGGCAACTTTGACGGCTGCTTTAAAGGTGGATAGAGAGGGTGCTAGTCAGATATTGAGGGGAAGGGCATTCCAGGGGTGTGGGGCAGGGAGTGGGATCCTTGAGCAGAAAGCAAGAGTCGGGCAGGTGTATAGCGAGAAATTAGGGCTGAGATGTACACTGGCGACACAGTTTATTCGAGCTCGGCTAGTCCCACGAATTCGGGTATACCCGGGTGTATTGAGGTTTGTGACTGTTTTCTGCCCGAGTGCATTGAGGTATTTTCCAAGCAGGGATTGAAGCATTTTATTCCCGCTGGCTGCAATACTGCACAGTATATATATATACTGCATTACAATTCATGAATTTATGCCATCTGGTAGACACGCGAAGCATTGCAGCCTATTAAATCCTAATCATTATCATTTAACAGATCAGCCGCCCATCAGCCAGGCATGAACCCAGGCTGGGAAGGCAAATGCAACGGGGCTTGTCAGAGGTGAGGAGTGGCGCATTCCAGGTATCTGCCAGGTACATACCGGGTATTTGCTCGAATAAAGTGTGTCGGTGCAGTAAGGAGGGACAGAAGAATGTATAGCCTTAAATGAGAGTAGGAGAATTGTGTGTGTCATACAAGATTTGATAGGAAGCCAGGAGGGATTTCCGCAGCAGAGACGCTGAGACAGATTTAGAAGAGAGTAACGTGATTCTGACAGCAGCGTTTAGGATAGATTGTAAGGGAGACAAGTGATGGAAGGAAGGCCGGACAGCAGAAGGTTATAATAGCCGAGACAGGAGAGAATGACGGCCTGTGTCAGAGTTTTAGGAGTTAAGTGATAGATGAAAGGGCGAATCTTTGCAATGTTGCGGAGGAAAAAACTAGAGGTTTTAGCTACATTTTGAAAAGAGAATGTAAGGGAGCAGTCAAAGGTGACACCTATAGAATTCTTTGTGTGGAACATGCGCTCCAATGCCGGGTCCGTTATAAGTACAAAAATTGTAAATGAGAGTCCAAAAACACCATAGGGGGTAATGATTAAGTAAAGAATCCTGCGGTGTGGTATCCTTAATGGGGACCTATATTCCCTGAAGGAACTGAGCAAAGGAGCAAACTCCCTGCGCTGAACCTCATTGGGATGGGCCCTGGAATACTATAGCACCACATTGCATGTCATTTGCATAGAATAAAGTCTCTTACTCCCATCTCTGGAGCATCCCTGTAACAGGGGAGTTATCCCTGTTCAGGAAATGTGCCTCTAATCCAGCAGTATGGTGGTTAACTGCTGGTAGTCAATTAACCAACACCACCTGGCTGATTAGGTTTGTTAGAAAAGCCTGCCTTTGAAGACAGAAAGAGAGATTGTTCCTGAGTCTCACAAGTTGTGGGACTGACCATAGGGACAGATGTCTTGAGCCTACCAGAAGAGGCTGCCAGCAAGACACAGGGGAAAGTACTTCTAAACCTGGATCCTGACGTTGCCTTATCGCCCAAAGGTGTGGACACCAGAAGAACAAAGAAGCCTTCCCCTACAAGAAACAGATAAGACTTTCCTTTATAAGACTTTTTGTATATCTGCACATATCAAGATATATGTTTGGGGCTGGGAGACATGCTAATCTAATCTAAAGGGAGTTGTGGACTGCATAGGTTTCACTAGAAATACTCCCAAGTGGACAAGCTTTGTTTGACCCCTTATTTGCATATGTTTGGATGATTTTTCTTATGTTAAAGAAACAGGCGCAATAAAAGCCTTATTTAATTTCACCTTAAAGTCTCCATTGCATACCTCTGCGCACGTCCTCCTACAATCCCCAATTCAAATGGTGTATGGAGCATGCAGCAACTTAGCTTGAAAATCCAAATCTGCATTAATAGAGATGAAGGTGCACAGCTGTGCGCCTTCACCTCTATGGATGCAAAGGTGACACCTACGCAGCATGCTTGTGCTACCGGGTGTATGATGGTGCTGCCAACAGTAATGTAGAAAGGGCAGTAGGGCCAGGCTTGGGAGGAAGTATAAGGACCTCCGTTTCTGACATGTTAAGTTTGAGTCAGCGGAGGGCCATCCAGCATAATATAGAGACATGCAGAGACTTTGGTCTGTACCTCAGGTGTAAGGTCAGGGGTTGAAAAGTACATTTCTGTGTCATCAGCATAAAGGTGATATTTGAACCCAAGAGATGTGATAAAGTCACCTAGAGAGAGTATGTAAAGACAAAAAAGGAGAGGTCACAGGACAGACCCGTGGGGTACCCCCACAGAGAGATCGACAGATGAGGAGGTGGTGTTGGCAAACGAGACACAAAATGTATGATAGGAGAGGTAAGAGGAAATCCAGGACAGAGCTTTGTTATGGATACCAAGAGTATGGAGAATGTGAAGGAGAAGAGGGTGGGCCCCAGTATCAAAGGCTGCAGAGGTCAAGCAATATGAGCAGAGTGTAATAACCATAGTCTTTGGCAGCATGGAGGTCATTAGTCAGTAGTTATTTTGGTGAGAGCTGTTTCTGTGGAGTGAGCAGTGGAGAAGCCAGATTGTAGCTGATCAAGGAGACAATAGGTGGTGAGAAAATGGAGCAAGCGAGAGAATACAAGGTGTTCAAGGAGTTTAGAGGCAAAAGGGAGACAGGACGATAGTTAGAGAGACAGGTAGGGTAAAGCTTGCTGTTGGAGTAATGGTATAACTGTTGCTTGTTAGAAGGAGAGAAAAGTAGCACAGTTGAGGGGAGAGTTGAAAATGTATAAGTGTTGGGATTAGAGAAGGAGCAAGAGTTTTGAGGAGATGGGAGGGAATGGGTTTTAAGAGGGTGAAGATAGGATGATGCCAACTGAAGATAAGATGATCCGAAATCTTGATAAAGAGAGAAACGCCATATTGTCTATATACACACAGGCATATTGTTTCAATATACATATACAGTACTGTATATGTATATTATATTAGTAGATGTGGGAAAACAAGGGCAAATGGGCAATAAATATTATAGCCCAAGGCTAAATAGAGAAGAATAGATACTAAATTAAGAAGACATATATCAGAGACTGGGAGACAGATGGTAAATGGAGAAAACATCATGTTCTGAAAACAAAGCAAGGGTCAAGTACAAGAGCGAGGCATTAATAGATTTGAACATAGAGAAAACCATGTATACAGTACATGTATGGCTCTTGTCCAGATGTCCTGAAATATTGGTAAATAAAGGCGATCCTGTGTATGTTGAATTCAGAATTACTTGGAACGTACACTGACTAATTCTCCATTCATAACTTGCTACAATGCCTGCTGTGATGTCTAGAAAGAATGGTGCTGTGACGCTGTGCTCTGTATCTGTCTCTAAATAAATACTGGAACAAAGAATTCGATGCATGAACTTATCGACAAAGGTGACACACCTTATCCTCAAGACAGAGAAAGACTTATCAACACATATCTTCAGACGGCAAGTGGTAGAGGGAGAAGAGGAGATAAGCAGTGACACATCCTCCTCTGTGACAGAGGAAAAAGAGTTGAGGAAGGCTGGAAGAGGGGGATACAGAGGGGATGTCTTGACGTACGGAATCCACCTTTGCCTTGAAACAGTCAGCAACGTCCTGAGGTGAAATGGAGGGAGAAAAACAGGTAACAGACGGTCTGAGTAGAGAGTCAAGGACAGAGAAGAGGCGGAGTGGGTTAGACTTGTGCGTGTTGATTAGTGAAGAAAAATAGTTTTTTTTTTTTATAGCTTGGGAGAGGGCAGAGTTGAAACAGGATAGGAAACATTTGCAGTGAAGGATGTCTGTGAGAGTGTGAGATTTCCTCCAGAGGCGTTCAGAGGAGCGATGGCAGGAATGCAGCATGTGTGTGTGGCAATTTAGCCAGGGTCTAGTGTTAGGAGGGCGAGAAGGGCACAGAGAAAGAGGGTATGATCAAGAGAGAAGGGTAGGGCAGAGTTGCAGTTCCTGAACAGGTTGTCAGTCTGTTGTCAGTCTGGCCCTGAGCAGAGAGAAGAGAGGGGGGAGCGCAAAGTGGAATCAAAAGCTGGTAGGTTAATAGAGCGCAGGTCTCTGCAGAAATGAAGGGGAGGTGGAGAAGTGAGAGAGAGAACATGAGATGATGGTCAGAGAGAGGAAAGGGAGAAATGGAGAAATCAGAGAGAGAAAAGTCCCTTTGTGACAACCAGGTCTAGGTGGTAGTGGCCATCCCTGTGGGTGCTGGCTGCAGTCCATTGGTGACAGCCAAAAGAAGAGGTTAGAGAGAGCAAGCGGGAAGCCCAAGGGAGAGAGGGGTCATCAATGTGGCAGTTGAAGTCCCCAAGGAGAAGAACAGAGGACGTTGGAGGAGCGTAAGAATGAGAGCCAGGATTCAAAGTGTGAGAGAAAGTGACACGGTATAAAGCCGCAATTGCCTCCATACGAGTTTAAGTCCTATAATGTTAGTATCTTGCCCCCTGAGCATGTCCTGCTCATCAAAATAAAAACTCAAAAGAATGTTAGTGTTAAAATCATGATTTTCTCAATCTCTAGGGATTGAGGTTACCATGGTAACCTATAGATTGCACTGGGCTCCATTTTAACCTAAAAAAAGGGGGGATGGGGGAAGATCGGCGCACACTGTTGATTTAAAGAGGCAATCCAAGCGCTTTTTTTTACATTTATTTTTTTAACAGGATTGAAACAGGGGGTCACCGGAGCTGAACTGCATTCATTTCAGCTACTGGGACCACCTGCTTCCAGAGATACTTACCTCCCAAGGGGTATCTCTCTGCTTATTAAAGGTCCGTATCACGCGGGCCAATAGGAAGCCGCACCTAATGACATCACGGCTTCCTATTGGCCCGCAAGTTGTGGGAGCTTTGAAAAGCGGCCATAATATTACCCCTGCTACCCAGCCGGAGTGGCTACCGGTACCCCCTTCGGAGGTATGTATCTTAAAGCATGGGGTCCTCAGAGCTGAAATTAATGGGGTTCAGCTCCAGAGACCCCCTGCTTCAATTCCGTGTCAAAAAAAAATAAAAAGTAAATAAATGTTAAAAAAAAAAAAAAAAACCTTGGATTGCCACTTTAAGGCAAAAAGGAAACAAAAAACCATGAAAGCACAAAATGCATCGCAGGTCCCTCTTAGGGTTGTAATGAAAAATTGGGGAGCGCAGGTTTCACCATAAAAGAAAAACATAAAAACACTGTTCTGTGGAATGGGGACTCGCACTTTCCTAGAACAAATACAGCATTTCCCACATCAATTGTGACTGAAAAAACAGGATCACTTGCTTCCTGGATTCAATGCTGGTATATGGGTCTGGGTACCTCCTTCAGTGTTGTGATGATTTGGTAATCTCAATAAAACAAAATACAACCATACTGTGAACTGTATGGACTAATGATTTTTATAGGTGTAGGCAAAATGCACACTTGCATTAAAACATCTAAAACGGACATGTAAAACTATAGATGTGTAGGCTCCGGTACTCTCACCGCTCTGTCTGGAACCGACGTCTCCTCATCCACCGCACGTCCGGTATCGCATGTTGTCACTTCCGGTATAGTCAGCTGATGCGGATGGGGACGGAATACGGTCCGGCTTCCACGGTTGAGATATCGCTGATTGATTACAGATGCTGGAACAGACTCAACGCGTTTCGCTTTGGAACAACTTCGTCAGGACTCATAGGGTTGCCAGGTGGCTTCTCCAAAAATACTCGACACAATGGAGAAAGGTGCGACGCACTTGAGAAAAGTCAGTTGGGACACATGTGTCAGGAATCGGCGTTCTCCTCGCTTCCCACACAAAGCACTCCCTCTCCGCAAGGAGTCCCTGGACACACAAAATAATCCTGCCTTACCGGTCTCCACGGCTCCTCGCCCCTGCCGCCGTCGCGGGATCACTCCCCTCGGCGATTCCTCTGCTCAGCGCCGGGCGCGCCCACGCTCTCCTACACGCACGCCAGCCTCAAACGTTATGTGCATGCATTCCCAGCTTACAGAGCACACACCTAACAGAGCACTTTTAACCACTGCTTCTGCAGCGAGGCGTCGCCCCCAAGCATCACACAGTTCAAGGCAAATCAATGATTACACTCAGCTGGGCTGTAACACCTCTCTCCTATCAGGGAGGACTCCTTGCAGTCCTCCAGGCCTGCCCCCTTTTCCCATTGGCCTGCCCAGCTTTATTATGCCTGTGCTTCCCATCACTCGTCGCTCGACATAGTTCTGTATGGAAGCATTTGACTATTCTCTCAGTGACTCCTCAGGTATTGACGCGGATTGGACGACTACCCCCTCTGGCTCTCGACTTCGGCTCTACTTGGACTTCGTGACTTCTGGCATCCCTGACCTTGGCAACGGCAATAACTACTCCTTCTCTACTACCGGTACCGGCAAGTATTGTCTTCACTACTATACCTGGCCTGGCAACAATAACACCACACTCCGGACAAGCTCCCTTTGCTGCGGGTGCGTGTATCCCTACGTCCCACCTCAGCACAGGGGACGGCTCTGGTCTGCGGGCAGCACCGGCGTAACATTATGTTATTTAGAAATGATCTGACCGTTATGTCATTTTTTTCTAAATTCCTCTCCAGGTATGTACCAATTTGCACCATTTCATATTCTATTTCGTAAATACAAATTCTGGGGATGGAGTACCCTCTCCATAATTGTTTTTATGAAATAGAATATGAAATGGTGCAAATTGGTGAGTACATGGAGAGAAATTTTGGGGAAAAAATTACTTAACGGTCAGATCATTTATAAATATCATACCTACAGTCACTCTCAAACCCCACCCTCTCCTAGCCTCTATCACCCCACCTCTCATCCCCTCTTCATCCCCCATCCCTTCATCTTCTATCACCCCCTCATCCCTTTCATTCTCTCCCCTCTATCCCTCTCATTCTCCCTCTCCCCATCCCTCTTATTTTCGATCCCCCCCCCCCCATCCCTCTCATTTACTCTCCCCATCACTCATTTTCTCTCTCTTCCCCACTAAACAACCACAGAAACACACACACACACACACACACACACGCACACACGCAGACACACAGCCTCACTTATCTCTGCTACACACTATTTCCGCCACCTTGGCGCCACTCCCAAGCTCCTGATACCACCTCCTGATTGGCTGCATTACCCAGCAGCAGCCAAATTTTTTTTTTTTTTTTTACAATACTAACTTCTCTCTTTCTTTTATGTTTTTGGACCCTAAAACACACAGGTATATTGTTAATCACTACTGTTTTAATTGTGTTCTTTGTTTTCTAAATTAGGTACAATAGGATGCTAATTCTAGTCACAATTAAGTAAAAAGTTCAATTTAAGGATGTCTGAATCTTTAAAAAAACAAACAAACAAACAAAAACCACAAAGGCCAATTACATCTGACAATTTTTGGTTTTCCCTATTGCCTCTATAAATCTTTTATGAATTTTAGTGATCAGAATTTATCCATGTTGAAAGACAAAAAAAAGACATGAATGCAATAGATTTCTTCCTTGACAGTGTGTGTGTGTGTGCGTGTGCGTGTGTGCGTGTGTCTGTGATTATTTCCCTCTGTAGTTATTTTGGATCCAATAACCGTGCAAAATAATAACGGATGATAACACAGCACTGATATTAAGGTAAATGTCCCGCCATTATAGGATGTGCAGTTATTTCATGGGTTTTTGTGACCAACCAATTTCACAGTATACAGATAGATGCATATAACTCTTATTAAAACAAGCACCCAGTATCATCAATCCAAGTTAGGAGACGCTTGAGAAAATGCTAAAATAAAACACAGTATGTGGTGAACGAGATGCCATGCATAACATTACAAATAATGTGCCCCAAGCTTAAAGTCATCTTTACACACACAGGTAGCTCACAAATTAGCATATTTCTTTCCATACCACCTTGATACTGTAAGTGTTTCCCACTTTCCTATTGTCCTAAGAAGAAAGAAAGTTTCATAGGTACCTTTGTTATGGGATGGTTACAAAAACAACAACTATCCAAATGTTAAGCCAAAGCTGCAGGACCAGAGGGTGACTGGCATCTTTTGAAAGGCACTAAACAATTAAATAATCTCACTTATACACTTACAATGTAATACGCTACTTTGAAGATGCATTCACCCTGGGGCGAAAGTGAAGTTTCCATACAAGGGCGGTCTCTCCAAGGGAACGAAAAGCAGCGATATTTTCATGGGTTAGGCAGTGTGTACTGTATGCATAAAATATAAACTAGAACTATAAAATATAAACTGTTCTGTAGCAACCAAATGCTTTGGATGGGTTTGAGGATCTTTACCTAATTTGCTGCAGGATAAGACTGTGGATCTTGGGCCTAAATTCACTAGGCACCGTTATCCTTTTTAACGTTATATTAGACCTAATGTAACGGCACTTAATCACAATGCTGAATTTACTGAAGCCAACTAACATAAAGTTAACCAGGATTTACGTCTGTTTAACAAGTAGTATTACGTTCAACAGCCCGTAAGAGTTAATGAGGCTAAAAGATGCTCAACCCCTATTAACCACGCTCCGTTAATGTTACCACAGGGAAATAACGGTATGTTATTTAAGTCAAACCTAAAGTGTCAGTACTCCCATGAAAACACATAAGTGGGGCCTATTGCTCGCGCTCTTGATGACAGCGACACCAAAATGTTAAATAACGTCACGTTAATTGACGACGACTGTTCGTTATCCTGAAATAAACGGATGTTACCCTTATGCCAGTGAGCTCAAGTACCGCCATTATTTTAGTGAATAAGCGTCAACTCGGGGAAAATAACGTCTGTTCCTGTTTTAGGTAACATCCCGTTACTCGTGTGATTTAACAGAGCTTAGTGATTCTGGGCCCTATAATCTATAGGTCATTTGTCCTCCTCCCTATTTTGCTTTTGTTATTTAATTTTGCTACGATTAGAAAAACAGGAAGATGCCGTGGCACTGATCTTGTTTGCGGACGTCATAGTCAGTGATTAATGCGTTCCAGCGCTGTCCATGTAGTAGGAATCATGTAGGTAGGTATAGGGATTGGGGTTAGTGAGATTGATTGTGTGAAGTCCCATAGGAGACCTACTGTCCCTAGGTGTGGGGTAGGTAGCCAAGTCCCCTGTCAATTCCTCTGGGAAGGTCCTTGGACTCACAGCATATATAAATGCACAAATAAGTAAAGGAAATGATACTCGCATATGTATGCCCCAATCCTATGGTCTTGATCGGCGTGCAGCCAAGTGCTAGAAGTAACGAGGAGAGAAAGAAAAAAACTGGCGCACAGCCAAAGAGTGGGTCACCAACAAGTAATGAAAAAACATTCCTTTAATAATCCATATGGGAAATGGAGGCAAACACCCTCCTACGCGTTTCGTGTATAGAGATACACTTAAAGTGTATCTCTATACACGAAACGCGTAGGAGGGTGTTTGCCTCCATTTTTCACGAGGGTGTTTGCCTCCATTTCCCATATGGATTATTAAAGGAATATTTTTTCATTAAGTTGTTGGTGACCCACTCTTTGGCTGTGCGCCAGTTTTTTTTCTTTCTCTCCTTGTTTGCGGACGCTCAGAAATCCCTGGTAGGTCTAATCCCCTATTTTGTCTACACACTCAGACCCTGAAATAGGACTTTTACGGGATCTGGATGGGTGTAATGCCACAGTTAGGCATAAATGAACATAGCGCTAATCTGATGTTATTTCCCACTCCTCTCCACTTTCCTGCCACTTCAGTTATTTCAGGGTCTGAATCGGAGTGACGCGAGACCCTCAATGTCACGTTACTAGATGATAACTCAGCGTTATGCTACAATCACGTGGCAATAAGACAATGCTTATTAGATATAAAAAGGGCCAGTGTTTTTGCATATAATTAGCTTTAAGGATACATGATTTAACAGAGCTTTGTGGATCTAACCCTCAGAGAGAGACTTCCGCAGACTCATGGACGGACACCTGGTCACTGATTTAGCATATACAGCCCAACCCCGTTATAGCGCGATACGCTATGCACACACGCACACACACCCTACCTCTGGTGGTGCTGGGGATGCTGGGGGAACGTGCTGGTGCTGCCGGCGCCTCACGCCTGCCTCCTCCCTCTACCCAATATGCCTGGGGATTGTGGTGGGGTTGCTGGGGGATCGTGGTGGGGATTGTGGTGGGGGCTGCTGGAGATCGTGGGGGGGGCTGCTGGAGATCGTGGTGGGGGCTGCTGGAGATCGTGGTGGGGCTGCTGGAGATCGTGGTGGGGCTGCTGGAGATCGTGGTGGGGCTGCTGGAGATCGTGGTGGGGCTGCTGGAGATCGTGGTGGGGCTGCTGGAGATCGTGGTGGGGCATCATGGTTGGGATCGTGGTGGGGCTGCTGGGGGATCGTGGTGGGGCTGCTGGAGATCCTGGTGGGGCTGCTGGGGGATCGTGGTGGGGATCGTGGTGGGGCTGCTGGGGCAAGTGCTGGGGCAAGTGCTGGGGCAAGTGCTGGGGCTGCCGGCGCCTCATTCCTGCCTCCTCCCGATCAGGCGCGCGGAGGCCATTTTTTTAAAAATTAGCGCGATCCCGGTTATAAAGCGGTCGAATCGGGTGGCCCCCAAGGACCGCGTTATAACGGGGTTCAGCTGTATTCTCTGCTAAATAGTGTATTTTTATAGACAAGAATGTACAGTCAATTTGTAAAAGCAAAACTTACACATGATCTGTGAATTAAAAATGTAAATTTGCAAACATTTTTCAAAGTACTAAACAATAAAAATGGGCTTCCTTCATTACATATTATGTTACCTAAAACAAACATTTAGCTGCTTTAGATTCTGTGGTAATCAAACATTTCTGAATGGGGGAGTGCTTTATCAACCTGTAGCCCACCCTATTCCTGATAGCGGGTCAATCTATATATCTATATATATAAAAGTGAAATCTTGTTTGTCTGTGGGTCTGCCACGCCTCTCGCTCTCACTCTCTTTGGCCTGCACATAGCAATATCACACAAAAGGGTGAGAGGAAACCAAACGCCTCCCATGTCTCGGCTTCTGATGTTTATAAATTAACGTACACAGATTCTTTAAAGAAACCTGTCTGATTTTTGTAAAATATATCTGTCAAATATCTATATTTAACGCCTTAAACATGTCACTGGCATTGGTTCAACGTGGCCCTAGTAGGGACAGCACATGTAAAGGAGAGATTACAGCTTAAAGTACTTTCATTACAGGTCTCCCAACACAGTGACTGGTAGATTCAGGAATCAGTAATAACTGTTTAGTAAGCGGCTGCATAAATGACACAAATTACCTTGTCATGATTCTACTCTAATCAATCAGCAGCACCAAAACAACATCATTCAATCTCTGGAGGCCACCTAGCAGAAAACATAGGACAGTTCAGATGTGCAGTAAAAGGAGAGGGATTCTCAGTGCTCCGTGACATCAGTGGCCACGCCACCAGACGAGCGTGCACCTAGCTGACCACGTATCGGCCGGCCAAGCATAGCGCAGCGCACGAGCGCCAGCGTGCACGCTCCCTGCGTTGCCGCAGCCTTAACCTTAACAGCTCCATTAAAAAGCCTGTAGCATTCACTACAGGGAGATCTCTAATCCAGGGAGACACCCTGGATCGATGGAGAGATCACAGGGGAACTACATCTCTGGCCCAGGAAGGTACAGTATTGGACCCTGGACCGCTGAGGAGAGAAATCCTGCACAAGGACTTTCAGACCCCTATTCCAGCCGAAGGTAACTGACCTCCGTCCTGTTTTGCTGTTTGTTTTTGGTAAGAGG